>NW_024879551.1:0-185660 GCF_009819885.2 Catharus ustulatus
TCCCCATTTTCTTTCTTTCCGGTTTATTTTTTTTGTATTTTCCCGGGAATTTTTTTTGTATTTTCCCGGGGTTTTTTTGTGTCTCCCCTCTCCCGGGGGGCGGTTTTTGGGGTTCAGCCCCCCCTGACGCCCCCTCCCCACCAAAATTCCTCCCCAGGACCCCTCCCCATCCCTCTCCCCTCTCCCCATTTTCTTTCTTTCCGGTTTATTTTTTTTTGGGTTTTCTTGGGAATTTTTTTATTTTCCCGGGGTGTTTTGGGGCTCCTCGAACCGGGGGGGTTTTTGGGGTGAAGACCCATCCTGAGCTCCCCCTCCCCTCCCCAAATTCCCCTCCAGGACCCCTCCCCATCCCTCTCCCCCCTCCCCATTTTCTCCCTCCCGGTTTGTTTTTTTTTTGTATTTTCCCGGGTTTTTTTTTATTTTTCCCGGGGTTTTTTTTTATCTCCCCTCTCCGGGGGGCGGTTTTTGGGGTTCAGCCCCCCCAGACGCCCCCTCCCCAAAATTCCTCCCCAGGACCCCTCCCCATCCCTCTCCCCCCTTCCCCTTTTTCTCCCTCCCGGTTTGTTTTTTTTTTTGTATTTTCCCGGTTTTTTTTTGTATTTTCCCGGGGTTTTTTTTTGTCTCCCCACTCCCTGGGGGATTTTTGGGGTGCAGCCCCCCCTGACGCCCCCTCCCCTCCCCAAAATTCCTCCCCAGGACCCCTCCCCATCCCTCTCCCCCCTCCCCATTTTCTTTCTTTCCGGTTTATTTTTTTTGTATTTTCCCGGTTTTTTTTTCATATTTTCGCGGGGTTTTTTTTATCTCCCCTCTCCGGGGGGGTTTTTTGGGGTTCAGCCCCCCCTGACGCCCCCTCCCCACCAAAATTCCTCCCCAGGACCCCTCCCCATCCCTGTCTCCCTTTCCTCCCTCCCTGTTTATTTTTTTTTGTATTTTCCCGGGAATTTTTTGATTTTTCCAGATTTTTTTTTGTATTTTCCCGGGATTTTTTTGTATTTTCCCGGGTTTTTTTCAGATTTTCCCGGGGTTTTTTGGGGGTCCCCGATGCCGGGTGCAGAACCCCCCCATGACGATGCCCCCACCCCAAATTCCCCCCAAGACCCCTCCCCTTCTTTCTCCCAGTTTGGGTTTTTCAGATTTTCTCGGGAATTTTTTTTTGTATTTTCCCGGGAATTTTTGTATTTTCCCGGTTTTTTTTGTATTTTCCCGGGTTTTTTTATCTCCCCACTCCTGGGGCGGTTTTTGGGTTGCAGACCCCCCCCCATTACGATGCCCCCTCCCCAAAATTCCTCCCCAGGACCCCTCCCCATCCCTCTCCCCCCTCCCCATTTTCTTTCTTTCCGGTTTATTTTTTTTGTATTTTCCCGGTTTTTTTTGTATTTTCCCGGGGTTTTTTTTATCTCCCCACTCCGGGGGGCGGTTTTTGGGGTTCAGCCCCCCCTGACGCCCCCTCCCCACCAAAATTCCTCCCCAGGACCCCTCCCCATCCCTCTCCCCTCTCCCCATTTTCTTTCTTTCCGGTTTATTTTTTTTTGGGTTTTCTTGGGAATTTTTTTATTTTCCCGGGGTGTTTTGGGGCTCCTCGAACCGGGGGGGTTTTTGGGGTGAAGACCCATCCTGAGCTCCCCCTCCCCTCCCCAAATTCCCCTCCAGGACCCCTCCCCATCCCTCTCCCCCCTCCCCATTTTCTCCCTCCCGGTTTGTTTTTTTTTGTATTTTCCCGGGTTTTTTTTATTTTTCCCGGGGTTTTTTTTATCTCCCCTCTCCGGGGGGCGGTTTTTGGGGTTCAGCCCCCCCTGACGCCCCCTCCCCAAAATTCCTCCCCAAGACCCCTCCCCATCCCTCTCCCCCATCTCCCCATTTTCTCCCTCCCGGTTTGTTTTTTTTTTGTATTTTCCCGGTTTTTTTTTGTATTTTCCCGGGGTTTTTTTTGTCTCCCCACTCCCTGGGGGATTTTTGGGGTGCAGCCCCCCCTGACGCCCCCTCCCCTCCCCAAAATTCCTCCCCAGGACCCCTCCCCATCCCTCTCCCCCCTCCCCATTTTCTTTCTTTCCGGTTTATTTTTTTTGTATTTTCCCGGTTTTTTTTCATATTTTCGCGGGGTTTTTTTTATCTCCCCTCTCCGGGGGGGTTTTTTGGGGTTCAGCCCCCCCTGACGCCCCCTCCCCACCAAAATTCCTCCCCAGGACCCCTCCCCATCCCTGTCTCCCTTTCCTCCCTCCCGGTTTGGTTTTTTTTTGTATTTTCCCGGGATTTTTTCGGATTTTCCCGGGGTTTTTTGTGTCTCCCCTCTCCGGGGGGCGGTTTTTGGGGTTCATCCCCCCCTGACGCCCCCTCCCCACCCCTCCCCTCGCTGTCCCAGCCTGCAGCCCCGGGGCCGTGCGGGCCGAGGGTCGGGGTTTGCAGCCCAAGGGGCTCCGGGTGAACGAGCCCGCCCAGTTCAAGGTGCACACCAAGGGCGGCGGCAGCGGCGACCTCAAGGTCACGGTCAAGGGACCCAGTGAGTGCGGGGAGGGGGCTGCAATTTGGGGAGGGGGTCCTGAATTTGGGGAGGGGGTTTGGAGGGGTTTTGGGGGGATTTAAGGGGGTTTGGGGGGAATTTGAGGGGATTTCGAGGGGGTTTGGGGACAGCTCTTGTCCCTTCCAAGGGACCTGAGTGGGTCTTAGGGGGGTCTCTGAATTTGGGGAGGGGTCTCTGGGATTTGGGGAAGGGTCTCTGGAATTGGGGAGGGGGCTCTGAGGTTGGGGAGGGGGTTTGGAGGGGTATTGAGGGGATATTGAGGGGATTTGGGGAGATTTGAGGAGGTTTGGGGAGCTCTTGTCCCCTCCCAAGGGACCCAGTGAGTGCGGGGAGGGGGCTCTGAATTTGGGGAGGGGTCTCTGGAATTTGGGGAGGGGTCTCTGAGTTTGGGGAGGGGGTCTCTGAGCTTGGGGAGGGGGTCTGGAGGGGGTTTTGGGGGAGTTTTGAGGGGATTTAAGGGGGTTTGGAGAGGATTTAAAAGGGGTCTGGGGAGCTCTTGTCTCTTCTAAGAGACCCAGTGATTGTGGGGAGGGGGCTCCGGATTTGAGGAGGGGGCTCTGGAATTTGGGGAGGGGTCCCTGGGATTTGGGGAGGGGGTTTGGAGGGGATTTTGGGGGGATTTGAGGGGTTTTGGGGGGATTTAAGGGGGTATTGAGGGGTTTTAAGGGAGATTGGGGAGCTCTTGTCCCCTCCCAAGGGACCCAGTGATTGTGGGGAGGGGGCTCTGAATTTGGGGAAGGGTCTCTGGAATTTGGGGAAGGGGTCCTGAATGTGGGGAGGGGTCTCTGAGCTTGGGGAGGGGGTCTGGAGGGGGTTTTGGGGAGTTTTGAGGGGATTTAAGGGCGTTTTGAGGGGGTTTTAAGGGAGACTGGGGAGCTCTTGTCCCTTCAAAGGGACCCAGTGAGTGTGGGGAGGGGGCTCTGAATTTGGGGAGGGGTCTCTGGGATTTGGGGAGGGGGCTTGGAGGGGGTTTTGGGGGATTTAAGGGGGTTTTGGGGGTTTTGAGGGGGATTTGAGGGGGTTTGGGGACAGCTCTTGTCTCTCCCAAGGTACCAAAGTGAATCTTGGGAGGGTCTCTGAATTTGGGGAGGGGTCTCTGAATTTGGAGAAGGGTCTCTGGAATTTGGGTAGGGGTCTCTGAGCTTGGGGAGGGGGTTTGGAGGGGGTTTTGCGGGGAATTTGGAGGGATTTAAGGAGGTTTTGAGGGGATTTGAGGGGGTTTGGGGACAGCTCTTGTCCCTTCCAAGGGACCCAAGTGAGTCTCAGGGGGTCTCTGAATTTGGGGAGGGGTCTCTGGAATTTGGGAAGGGGGTCCTGAATTTGGGGAAGGGGGTTGGAGGGGTTTTTGGGAGGTTTTGAGGGGATTTGAGGGGGTTTGGGGACAGCTCTTGTCCCTTCCAAGGGACCCAAGTGAGTCTCAGGGGTCTCTAAATTTGGGGAGGGGTCTCTGGAATTTGGGGAGGGGTCCCTGAGGTTGGGGAGGGGGTTTGGGGGGGTTTTGAGAGGATTTTAATGGGATTTGGGGAGCTCTTGTCCCTTCAAGGAGACTCAATGAGTGCTGGGAGGGGGCTCTGGATTTGAGGAGGGGGCTCTGGAATTTGGGGAGGGGTCTCTGGAATTTGGGGAGGGGTCCCTGAGATTGGGGAGGGGATTTGGAGGGGGTTTTGGGCAGTTTTAAGGGGGTTTGGGGGGGTTTTGAGGGGATTTTAATGGGATTTGGGGAGCTCTTGTCCCTTCAAAGGGACTCAATGAGTGTGGGGAGGGGGCTCTGGAATTTGGGGAGGGGTCTCTGAGCTTGGGGAGGGGGTTTGGAGGGGGTTTTGCGGGGAATTTGGAGGGATTTAAGGAGGTTTTGAGGGGATTTGAGGGGGTTTTGTGGGGGTTTGGGGACAGCTCTTGTCCCTTCCAAGGGACCCAAGTGAGTCTCAGGGGGTCTCTAAATTTGGGGAGGGGTCTCTGGGATTTGGGGAGGGGGCTTTGAGGTTGGGGAGGGGGTTTGGGGGGGTGTTGAGGGGGTTTGGGGGGGTTTTGAGGGGATTTTAATGGGGTTTGGGGAGCTCTTGTCTTTTCTAAGGGACCCAGTGAATGTGGGGAGGGGTCTCTGGGATTTGGGGAGGGGTCTCTGGAATTTGAGGAGGGGGCTCTGAGCTTGGGGAGGGGGTTTGGAGGGGGATTGGGGGGATTTTGGAGGGATTTAAGGGAGTTTTGAGGGGATTTTAATGGGATTTGGGGAGCTCTTGTCCCTTCCAAGGGACTCAATGAGTGTGGGGAGGGGTCTCTGAATTTGGGGAGGGGTCTCTGAGCTTGGGGGGGGGGTTTGGAGGGGATTTTGGGGGGATTTGAGGGGTTTTGGGGGGATTTAAGGGGGTATTGAGGGGTTTTAAGGGAGATTGGGGAGCTCTTGTCCCCTCCCAAGGGACTCAATGAGTGTGGGGAGGGGGCTCTGAATTTGGGGAGGGGTCTCTGGAATTTGGGGAGGGGTCTCTGGAATTTGGGGAGGGGTCTCTGAATTTGGGGAGGGGGTTTGGAGGGAGTTTTGGGGGGTTTTAGGGACAGCTCTTGTCCCTTCCAAGGGACCCAGTGAGTGCTGAGGGAGCAGAAATTGGGGAATTTGGGACCCCAGAATTTGGGGAGGGGGCTCCGAATTTGGGGAGGGGTCCCTGGATTCCATTCTGTGGGATTTTGGGGTTTTTGGGGGGATTTTGGTGGGTTTTTTTCTGGGATTTTTCTGGGATTTTTCTGGGATTTTTCTGGGATTTTTCTGGGATTTTTCTGGGATTTTTCTGGGATTTTTCTGGGATTTTGGGTTTTTTTGTGGGATTTTGGGGTTTCTTTGTAGGATTTTCTGTTTTTGGGTTTCTGACCCCATTTTCCTCCCCCAGAGGGGCTGGAGCCCGTGAAGCAGAAGGATTTGGGGGATGGGATTTGGGATTTTTATGGGATTTTGTTGTTTTTTGGTGGATTTTGATGGGGTATTTTATGGGATTTTGGTGATTTTTTGGGGATTTTTATGGGATTTTGGGGGAGTTTTTTGTGGGATTTTTGATGTTTTTGTGTTTTTTGGGATTCTAACCCCAATTTTCCTCCCCCAGAGGGGCTGGAGCCCGTGAAGCAGAAGGATTTGGGGGACGGGATTTGGGATTTTTGTGGGATTTTTGTATTTTTAGTTGGATTTTGGTGTGTTTTGGTGGATTTTAATGGGGTTTTTTTGTGGGATTTTTTTGGGATTTTGGTTTTTTTTTGTGGGAATTCTCATTTTTTGGAATTCTAACCCAATTTTCCTCCCCCAGAGGGGCTGGAACCCGTGAAGCAGAAGGATTTGGGGGACGGCTCCTTCGCTCTCGAGTATTTCCCCACCGTGCCCGGGAATTACTCGGTCGGGGTCACCTGGGGCGGGCAGCACGTGCCCCGCAGGTACTGGGGGAACTGGGAGGGACTGGGAGGGACTGGGGGGGACTGGGAGGGACTGGGAGGGGTTGGTAGGGATTTCGGGGAACTGGGAGCACTGGGAGGGACTGGGAGAGACTGGGAGGGGATTGGGGGAGATTGGGAACGGGTTGAGGGGGCACTGGGATGGACTGGGAGGGAACTGGGATGGACTGGGGGGGGACTGGGAGGAACTGGGTGGGGGGTTGGGATGGACTGAAAGCACTGGGAGGGGATTGGGAGGGGACTGGGAGGGAGCTGGGATGGACTGGAATGGGATTGCGGGGGACACTGGGAGTACTGGGAGGGGATTGGGGGGCACTGGGAAGGACTGGGAGGAATTGGGAGGGAACTGGGATGGACTGGGAGAGAGCTGAGGGGGAACTGGGGAGCACTGGGAGGGGACTGGGGGGACTGGGAGGGACTGGGATGGAGTGGGAGGGACTGGGAGGAACTGGGAGGGGATTGGGAGGAACTGGGGGGAACTGGGATGGACTGGGAAGGACTGGGAGGGGATTGAGGGAGATTGGGAACAGGTTGGAGGGGCACTGGGATAGACTGGGAGGGGATTGGGGGGGATTGGGGGGGAACTGGAATATACTGGGAGGAACTGGGGGGGATTAAGGGGAACTGGGATGGACTGGGAGAGACTGGGAAGGAGTTGGGGGGAACTGGGATGGACTGGGAGGGACTGGGAGGGAACTGGGAAGGGACTGGGATAGACTGGGATGGACTGGGAGGGGATGGGGGGGAACTGGGATGGACTGGGAAGGGACTGGGAGGGCACTAGGGGAGCACTGGGAAGGACTGGGAGAGACTGGGAGAGACTGGGAGGGACTGGGAGGGACTGGGAGGGGATTGGGAGGGGATTGGGGGAGCACTGGGAACACTGGGAGGGACTGGGAGGCACTGGGTGACCACTGGGAACCATTGGGATTTTTGGTGTCATTTTTGGGGTCATTTCTGGGGTCATTTCTGGGGTTTTTGGGTCCATTTCTGGGGTTTTCAGGGCTGTTTTTGGTGCTGCTTTTTGGGATTTTTTTTTTGGTTTTTTGGGGGTTTTTTTTGGGATTTTTTTGGTGTTTCTGGGGCTACTTTTGGGACCATTTTTGGGTTTTCAGGGCGGTTTTTGGGGCCATTTTGGGGCTGTTTTTTGGGGTTTTCAGGGTTATTTTTTGAGCTGTTTGCAGGTTGATTTTTGGTATTTCTGTGTATCTCTGACCCCCCCTGTCCCCCCCAGCCCCTTCGAGGTCACCGTGGCCCCCGAGGGCGGCTCCCCCCGGGTCCGGGCCTGGGGTCCCGGCCTGGAGGGCGGCGTGGCCGGGAAAGCCGCGGATTTCATGGTGGAGGCGATTGGGGACGACGTGGGGACACTGGGTGAGGCCAAAATCTGGGATTTGGGGGGGCTTGGAGGGGTTAAAGGGGGCTTGGGGAGGGTTAAAGGGGAATTAAAGGGGTCAGGACCATTGGGGACAACGTGGGGACACTGGGTGAGGAGAAAATCTGGGATTTTGGGAGGGTTAAAGGAGAATTAAAGGGGTCAGGGACATTGGGGACGACGTGGGGACACTGGGTGAGGAGATTTGGGGGGGCTTGGAGGGGTTAAAGGGGGGTTTGGGGGGGTTAAAGGGGACTGAAAGGGGTCAGGACCATTGGGGACAACGTGGGGACACTGAGTGAGGGGGGAAAGGGGGATTTGAGGGTGGTTTAAAGGGGAATGAAAGGGGTTAGAGGAGGCAAAAGGGGGAAAATCTGGGATTTGGGGGGGGATTTTGGGGCTTTAAGGGGGGCTTCGAGGGCTCAAGGCCATCAGGGTTGATGTGGGGACACTGGGTGAGGAGAGAATCTGGGATTTTGGGGGGATTTGGGGGGGTCAAGTCGATTGGGGACGACATAGGGACACTGGGTAAGGAGATTTGGGGGCTTGGGTGAGATTTGAGGGGGATTTGGGGGGTTAGAGAGGAATTAAAGGGGTCAGGGGCATTGGGGACAACGTGGGGACACTGGGTGAGGAGAAAATCTGGGATTTGGGGGGATTTGGGGGGCTTGGGGGGATTTGGGGGGGATTTTGGGGCTGTAATGGGGGTTGGAGGGGTCAAGGTCATCAGGGACAATGTGGGGACACTGGGTGAGGGGCAAAAGAGGGAAAATTTGGGATTTGGGGGGGATTTTGGGGGTTTCCAGGGAGGATTTAGGGGGATTTGGGGGGGCTTAAAGGGGAATGAAAGGGGTTAGGGGAGGCAAAATAGGGAAAATTTGGGATTTGGGAAGGACTTGGGGGGTTTCTGTGAGGATTTAGGGGGATTTGGGATGATTTCATGGAGGTTTAGGGGGAATTTTGGGGGGTCTTAGGGAGGTTTAGGGGTGATTTTGGGGAGGGTTTTGGTTTTCCCCCCCAGTTTCTCTGTGGAGTTCATATTTCCCACCTCAAACTCCCTGTTCCTCATCCCAAATCCCTTTTTCTCCCAGGATTTTCCATGGATTTCAGGGTTCCCATGATGGATTTTGTGTCTCTATCCCCATTTCTCACCCCAAACCCCCATTTCTCACCCCAAATCTCCATGGACTTTGGGTTTCCCATGATGAATTTTCTGTCTCTACCCCCATCCCTCCCCCCCCATCCCCTCTCCCCCCAGGATTTTCTGTGGATCTCAGGGTTTCCCATGATGGATTTTGGGTTTCCCATGATGGATTTTTGGTTCCCATGATGGATTTCAGGGTTCCAATCACTGAATTTTCTGTCTCTACCCCCATCCCTCACCCCCACCCCATTTCCCCTCAGGGTTTTCCATGGATTTTGGGTTCCCATGATGGATTTTGTGTTTCCATTCCCCATTTCTCCCCCCAATCCCCCATTTCTCACCCCAAATCTCCATGAATTTTGGGTTCCCATGATGGATTTTGGGTTCCCCTGATGGATTTTGTGTTTCCATTCCCCATCCCTCACCCCAATCCCTTTTCCCCCCAAGATTTTCAGTGGATCTCAGGGTTCCCATGATGGATTTTTGGTTCCCATGATGGATTTTGAGTTTCCCATGATGAATTTTCTGTCTCTATCCCCATTTCTCCCCCCAAATCTCCATGGATTTTGGGTTCCCATGATGGATTTTGTGTTTCCATTCCCCATTTCTCACCCCAATCCCCTTTTCCCCCCAAGATTTTCCATGGATTTCAGGGTTCCCATGATGGATTTTGTGTCTCTACCTCCATCCCTCACCCCCACCCCATTTCCCCCCAGGATTTTCCATGAATTTTGGGTTTCCCATGACGGATTTTGGGTTTCCCATGACAGATTTTGGGTTTCCCATGATGGATTTTGGGTTCCCATGATGGATTTTGTGTTTCCATTCCCCACCCCTCACCCCAAACCCCTTTTCCCCCTAGGATTTTCGGTGGATCTCAGGGTTCCCATGATGGATTTTGTGTTTCCATTCCCCATTTCTCACCCCAAATCTCCATGGATTTTGGGTTCCCATGATGGATTTTGGGTTTCCATTCCCCATCCCTCACCCCAATCCCATTTTCCCCCCAGAATTTTCGGTGGACCTTGAGTTTCCCACACTGAATTTTCTGTCTCTATCCCCATTTCTCACCCCAATCCCAATATTCCCCCCAGGATTTTCCATGGATCTCAGGGTTCCCATGATGGATTTTGGGTTCCCGTGATGGATCTCAGGGTTCCCATGATGGATTTCAGGGTTCCCATGATGGATTTCAGGGTTCCCATGATGGATTTCGTGTTTCCATTCCCCATCCCTCACCCCATCCCATTTTCCCCCCAGGATTTTCTGTGGATCTCAGGGTTCCCATGATGGATTTTGGGTTTCCCATGATGGATTTTGGTTTCCCATGATGGATTTCGTGTTTCCATTCCCCATCCCTCACCCCAATCCCCTTTTCCCCCCAGGATTTTCGGTGAATTTTGGGTTCCCATGATGGATTTTGTGTTTCCACTCCCCATCCCTCACCCCATCCCCATTTCCCCCCAGGATTTTCGGTGGAGGGTCCCTCCCAGGCGCGCCTGGAGTGCGAGGACGGCGGGGACGGCTCGGGCCGGGTGCGGTACTGGCCGCAGGAGCCGGGGCTGTACGCGGTGCACGTGCTGTGTGACGGGGCTGACATCAAGGGGAGCCCCTTCATGGCCGAGATCAGGCCCAACACCGGGGATTCCTTCCCTGAGAAGGTGAGAATTCACCCAGAAATCCTGCTAAAAATCACCAAAATACAGCCCCAAACCCAGCCCCAAATCCCTGTCCCAATCCCCCTTTCATGGCTGAGATCAGGCCCAACACTGGGGATTCCTTCCCTGAGAAGGTCAGAATTCACAAAAAAATCCTGCTAAAAATCCCCAAAATCTTGCTAAAAATCCTGCCCCGAATCCAGCCCCAAATCCCTGCCCCAACACTGGGGATTGCTTCCCTGAGAAGGTCAGAATTCACCCCAAAAAACCCCAAAATTCTGCCAAAATACAGCCCAAAATCCCTGCCCCAAACCCATCTCCAAATCCGTGCCCCAACCCTGGGGATTCCTTCCCTGAGAGGGTCAGAGTGACCCCAAAAATCCTGCTAAAAATCACCAAAATCCTGCCAAAAATCCTGCCCCAAATCCCTGCCCCAATCCCCCTTCATGGCTGAGATCAGGCCCAACCCTGGGGATTCCTTCCCCGAGAAGGTCAGAGTGACCCCAGAAATCCTGCTAAAAATCACCAAAATCCTGCCCCAAATCCAGCCCCAAATCCTGCCCCAACCCTGGGGATTCCTTCCCTGAGAAGGTCAGAGTGAGCCCAAAAATCCTGCTAAAAATCACCAAAATCCTGCCAAAATTCCTGCCCCAAATCCTGCCCCAACACTGGGGATTCCTTCCCTGAGAAGGTCAGAATTGACCCCAAAATCCTGCTAAAAATCCCCAAAATCCTGTTCAAAATACAACCAAAAATCCCTGCCCCAATTCCCCCTTCATGGCTGAGATCAGGCCCAACTCTGGGGATTCCTTCCCTGAGAGGGTCAGAGTGACCCCAAAAATCCTGCTAAAAATCACCAAAATCCTGTTCAAAATACAACCAAAAATCCCTGCCCCAGCACTGGGGATTCCTTCCCTGAGAAGGTCAGAATTCACCAAAAAATCACCAAAATCCTGTTCCAAACCCTGCCCCAAATCCCTGCCCCAATCCCCCCTTCATGGCTGAGATCAGGCCCAACCCTGGGGATTCCTTCCCTGAGAAGGTCAGAGTGAGCCCAAAAAATTCCCAAAATCCTGCCAAAATTCCTGCCCCAAATCCTGCCCCAACACTGGGGATTGCTTCCCTGAGAAGGTCAGAATTCACCCAAAAAATCCTGCTAAAAATCACCAAAATCCTGCCAAAAATCCTCCAAAATTCCTATCCCCAAGCTCCCAAAATCCTGCCCCAAATTTTCCCCAATTTTCCTCAAATTTCCCTCATATTTTCCCCAAATTTCCCCCCTATTTTTCTATATTCCCCCAAATTTCCCCCGAATTTCCCCTGAATTTTCCACCAATTTCTCCCATATTTTCCCTAAATTTCCCCCAATTTCCCCTCAATTTCCTTCAAATTTTCCCCCAATTTTCCCCCAATTTTCCCCCAATTTTCCCCCAATTTTCCCCCAATTTTCCCCCAATTTTCCTCAAATTTCCCTCATATTTTCCCCAAATTTTTTCTATATTTTTCCATATTCCCCCATATTTTCCCTGATTTTTCCCTGATTTTTCCCCGAATTTTCCCCAAATTTCCCTCAAATTTTCCCCATATTTTTCTATATTTCCCCCGAATTTTTCCCATATTTTCTCCAAATTTTCTCCAAATTTCCCTCAAATTTCCCTCATATTTTCCCCATATTTTCCCCAAATTTTCCCCATATTTTTCCATATTTCCCCCATACTTTCTCCGAATTTTCCCTGAATTTTCACCCTATTGCCCCCTAATTTCCCCCAAATTTCCCTCATATTTCCCCCCATTTTTCCTCAAATTTCCCTCATATTTTCCCCATATTTTCTCCAAATTTTCCCCATATTTCCCTCGTATTTTCCCCAAATTTCCCCCATATTTTTCTATATTTTCCCCAAATTTTCCCCAAATTTTCTCCAAATTTCCCCCATATTTTCCCCATATTTTCCCCCAATTTTCCCCCAAATTTCCCCCGAATTTCCCCCGAATTTCCCCCCTATTTTCCCCAAATTTTCCCTGAATTTCCCCAAATTTCCCTCATATTTCCCCCGAATTTCCCCCAAATTCCCCCCATATTTCCCCCCTGAATTCCCCCTGATTTCCCCTGAATTTTCCCCGCAGGTGAAGGCGCAGGGCGCGGGGCTGGAGCCCTCGGGGGTGGTGCTGAACAAACGCGCCGAGTTCAGCGTGGACGCGCGCCAGGGGGGCAAGGGGAGCCTCAGGGTGCACATGCAGGTGGGCAGGGGGGGTTGGGGGGGTTGGGATTTTTGGGATTTTATTTGGATTTTTTTGGGAATTTTTCGGGGATTTTTTGGGGATTTTTGGGAATTTTTTGGGGATTTTTGGAGATTTTTTGTGGATTTTTTGGGATTTTTGAGGGATATTTTTGGGAATTTTTTGGGATTTTTTTGGGATTTTTTTGGGATTTTTGAGGAGATTTTTTTGTATTTATTGGGGATTTTTGGGGGGATTTTTGGGGATTTTTTGTGATTTTTTTGGAGATTTTTTTGGATTTATTTTTTGATTTTTTGGGATTTTTTTGGGATTTATTGGGGAATTTTTGGGGAGATTTTTTTGGATTTATTGGGGAAATTTTGGGGGATTTTTTGGGGATTTTTTGTGTATTTTTGGGGATTTTTGGGGAGTTTTTTGGGAATTTTTGAGATTTTATTTGGAATTTTTTGGGATTTTTTTGGGCATTTTTTGGGATTTTTTGGGGATTTTTTGGGATTTTTTGGGGAATTTTGGGGGGATTTTTGTGGATTTTTTGTGGATTTTTTGGGATTTTTTGGGATTTTTTGGGGGATTTTTTTGGGATTTTTGGGGAGATTTTTTTGGATTTATTGGGGAATTTGGGGGGATTTTTGGGAATTTTTTGGGATTTTTGAGGGATTTTTTGGGGATTTTTGGGAATTTTTTGTGGATTTTTGGAGATTTTTTGTGGATTTTTTTGGGATTTTTTTGGGGATTTTTTGGAAGTTTTTTGTGGATTTTTGGGGATTTTTTTGGGATTTTTGAGGGATATTTTTAGGAATTTTTGGGGGATTTTTTGTGGATTTTTTGGGATTTTTTGGGAATTTTTTGTGGATTTTTGGTGATTTTTTGTGGATTTTTTGGGATTTTTTGGGGATTTTTTGGGGATTTTTTGGGATTTATTGGGGAATTTTGGGGATTTTTTGAGGATTATTTTAATATTTTTGGGGCTTTTTTTTTTTGGGGGGGGGATTTTTTGGGATTTTTTGGGATTTTTTTAGGCTGTTTTTGGGGTTTTTGGGAATTTTTTTGGGATTTTTTTGGATTTTTTGGGGATTTTTTGGGGTATTTTTTTGGGGTTTTTGGGAATTTTGGGGGGATTTTTTGGGGAATTTTTGGGGATTTTTTGGGGATTTTTGGGGATTTTTTTGGGATTTTTTGGGGGATTTTTTGGGATTTTTAAAATTTTTTGGGGTGTATTTTGGGGATTTTTTTGGGGGGAATTTTTTAGGGATTTTCGGGGATTTTTAGGGGTTTTTTTAATGGAAATTTTTGGGGTTTTTTGGGGATTTTTAGGAATTTTTTGGGGATTTTTTTGTGATATAGTGGGGAATTTTTGGGATTTTTTTGGATTTTTTAAAAAATTTTTTTCGGAATTTTTTTTTATTTATTGGGGAATTTTTGGGGATTTTTTGGATTTTTTTTGGATTTTTTGGGGATTTTTGGGGATTGTTGGGGGATTTTTGGGGATTTTTTGGGGAATTTTGGGAGATTTTTGGGGCCTTTTTGGGAATTTTTTGGGTCTATTTTGGGATATTTTGTGCTGATTTTGTGTTGATTTTGTGCTGATTTTGTGCTGATTTTGGTGTTGATTTGGGGATTTTATTGGACGATTTTGTGCTGATTTTTGTGCTGATTTTGGGATTTTTTTGGACTATTTTGTGCTGATTTTTGTGCTGATTTTGGTGCTGACTTTGGGATTTTTTTGGACTATTTTGTACTGATTTTGTGCTGATTTTGTGCTGATTTTGGGATTTTTTTGGACTATTTTTTTTGCTGATTTTGGGATTTTTTTGGGCTGTATTTTGGTAATTTTTTTGTGTTGATTTTGTGCTGATTTTGTGCTGATTTTGGGTTTTTTGTGCTGATTTTGGGATTTTTTCCCCCCCAGGACGCCGAGGGCTCCCCCGTGGACGTGGCCGTGAAGGACAATGGGAACGGAACCTTCAGCTGCTCCTACTGCCCCAAAAAGGCCCAAAAACACACGGCCATGGTGGCCTGGGGAGGGGTCAACATCCCCCACAGCCCCTTCAGGGTGAGAGAAACAAAAATCCAAAATTGGGAATTTGGGGAGGGGGCTTGGGGGGAGAAATGTGAAAAAAACCCAAAAAAACCCCAAAAAAACCTTCAAAAAAAACGAAAAAATGGGAATTTGGGGAGGGGTCAACATCCCCCAGAGCCCCTTCAGGGTGAGAATAAACAAAAATCCAAAATTGGGAATTTGGGGAGGGGTCAACATCCCCCAGAGCCCCTTCAGGGTGAGAGAAACAAAAAAATAAAATTGGGAATTTGGGGAGGGGGCTTGGGGGGTAAAGAAACCAAAAAAACCCCAAAAAAACCCCCCAAAAACCCCCAAAAAACCTTCAAAAAATGAAAAAAAAAAGGGATTTTGGGGGAATTAATATCCCAAAAACCCCAAAAATTGGGAATTTGGGGAGGGGTCAACATCCCCCAGAGCCCTTCAGGGTGAGGAAATGAAAAAAATAAAATTGAGAATTTGGGGAGGGGGCTTGAGGGGAGAAATGTGGGGGGAAAAAACCCCAAAAATCCCAAAAAACTGAAAAAAAATCTCAAAAAAACCCAAAGTTGGGAATTTGGGGAGGGGTCAACATCCCCCAGAGCCCCTTCAGGGTCAGAGAAACAAAAAAAATAAAATTGGGAATTTGGGGAGGGGGCTTGGGGGGTAAAGAAACAAAAAAAACCCCAAAAATCCAAAAAAAATCCCCAAAAAACTGAAAAAAACCCCAAAATTGGGAATTTGGGGAGGGGTCAACATCCCCCAGAGCCCCTTCAGGGTGAGGAAATGAAAAAATAAAATTGGGAATTTGGGGAGGGGGCTTGGGGGGGGAAATGTGGAAAAAAAACCAAAAAAATCCTCAAAAAACAAAACAAAAAAAAAAAACCCAAAAATGGGAATTTGGGGAGGGGTCAACATCCCCCACAGCCCCTTCAGGGTGAGAGAAACAAAAAAATAAAATTGAGAATTTGGGGAGGGGGCTTGGGGGCAGAAATGTGGAAAAAAACCCAAAAAAACCTCAAAAGAACAAAAAAAACCCCCCAAAATTGGGAATTTGGGGAGGGGGCTTGGGGGGAGAAATGTGGAAAAAAACCCAAAAAAACTCAAAAATTGGGAATTTGGGGGAATTAATGTCCCAAAAAATCCAAAAATTGGGAATTTGGGGGAATTATTATCCAAAAAAACCCAAAAATTGGGAATTTGGGGGAATTAATGTCCCAAAAATTGGGAATTTGGGGGAATTAATATCCAAAAAAACCCAAAAATTGGGAATTTGGGGGAATTAATATCCAAAAAAACCCAAAAATTGGGAATTTGGGGGAATTAATGTCCCAAAAACCCCAAAAAATTGGGAATTTGGGGGAATTAATGTCCCAAAAACCCCAAAAATTGGGAATTTGGGGGAATTAATGTCCCAAAAATTGGGAGTTTAGGGGAATTAATATCCAAAAAACCCCAAAAATTGGGAATTTGGGGGAATTATTATCCAAAAAAACCCCAAAAATTGGGAATTTGGGGGAATTAATATCCAAAAAACCCCAAAAATTGGGAATTTGGGGGAATTAATATCCAAAAAACTCCAAAAATTGGGAATTTGGGGGAATTAATGTCCCAAAAATTGGGAATTTGGGGGAATTAATGTCCCAAAAAATCCAAAAATTGAGAATTTGGGGGAATTAATGTCCCAAAAATTGGGAATTTGGGGGAATTAATGTCCCAAAAACTGCAAAAATTGGGCTTTTGAGGGAATTAATATCCAAAAAATTGGGAATTTGGGGGAATTAATATCCAAAAAAACCCAAAAATTGGGAATTTGGGGGAATTAATATCCCAAAAATTGGGAATTTGGGGGAATTAATATCCAAAAAACCCCAAAAATTGGGAATTTGGGGGAATTAATATCCAAAAATTGGGAATTTGGGGGAATTAATATCCAAAAGTTGGGAATTTGGGGGAATTAATATCCAAAAAAACCCAAAAATTGGGAATTTGGGGGAATTAATGTCCCAAAAATTGGGAATTTGGGGGAATTAATATCCAAAAAACCCCAAAAATTGGGAATTTGGGGGAATTAATGTCCCAAAAACCCCAAATATTGGGAATTTGGGGGAATTAATATCCAAAAAACCCCAAAAATTGGAATTTTTAGGGGGCTGTGGGGGGAATAAATGTCCCAAAAATTCTGGGAGAGTTTTCCTGGTTCTGGGGAAATTTGGATCTGAAATTTGGGATTTTTTTGGGGTTCTCAAACCAAATTTTTGGGGTTTTTTTTAGAATTCCTGGGTCCCTTATTTGGTTTTGGGATTTTCCCCCAACTTTTGGGGTTCTGGGTTCATCCAGATCCTAAATCTGATTTTAGGGGGGATCCTAAATTTGGGGTTTTTGGGGTTCTCAATCCAAATTTTTGGGGTTTTGAGGGGTGCTGGGGGGTCCCAAATTTGGCTCTGGGGGTGTCCCAGTCCCATTTTTGGGTTTTTTGGGGTTTTTTTGGGGTTTATCTGACCCTGTTTCTCTCAGGTGGGGGTGAAATTTTTGGGGTTTTGGGGGTTTTTTTGGGGTTTTTTGGGTTTTTTTGGGTTATTTTTGGGGGTTTATCTGACCCTGTTTCTCTCAGGTGGGGGTGAAAGTTTTGGGGGTTTTGGGTTTTTTTCGGTTTTTTGGGTTTTTTTGGGGTTCTCCTGACCGTGTTTCTCTCAGGTGGGATTGGGGGTTTGCAGCCACCCCCACAAGGTGAAATTTGGGATTTTTGGGATTTTCCTGACCCATTTTTACCCCATTTCTCTCAGGTTGGGGTGGGGGCTGGCAGCCACCCCCACAAGGTGAAATTTGGGATTTTTGGGAATTTTTTGGGGTTTATCTGACCCTGTTTCCCCACAGATTGGGGTCGGGGCCGGCAGCCACCCCCACAAGGTGAAAGTTTTGGGGTTTTTTGGATTTTTGGGGTTTTCCTGACCCATTTTTACCCCATTTTCTCTCAGGTTGGGGTGGGGGCTGGCAGCCACCCCCACAAGGTGAAAGTTTTGGGATTTTTTGGATTTTTGGGGTTTTTCTGACCCATTTTTACCCCATTTCTCACAGATTGGGGTGGGGGCTGGCAGCCACCCCCACAAGGTGAAAGTTTTCGGGCCGGGCGTGGCCAAGAGCGGCCTCAAGGCTCTGGAGCCAACCTACTTCACTGTGGATTGCACCGAGGCTGGGCAGGGTCAGCTGGGCACGGCTGGGGGGGATTTGGGGAGGGGTCTGGGGGTGTTTGGAGGGGGTTTGGGGGGATTTAGGGGATTCAGGGGGAGATTTAAGGGGGATTTGGGGTGGTCTGAGGGGGATTTTGGGGTGTCTGGAGGGGATTTAAAGGAAGTTTGGGGGGATTTGGGGGGATCTGGGGGGGATTTAAAGAGGGTTTGGGGGGATTTTTGGGGGGTCTGGTGGGGATTTTGGGAGATCTGGAGGGGATTTAAAGGAAGTTTGGGGGGATTTGGGGGGATCTAGGGGGGATTTGGGGGGTCTGAGGGGATTTAGGGAGGGTCTGGAGGGGATTTAAAGAGGATTTGGGGGGTTTAAAGGAGATTTGGGGAGGACTGGAGGGGATTTGGAGGGGATTTGGGGAGGTCTGGAGGGGAGTTAAAGGAGGTTTGGGGGGATTTAGAGGGGATTTGGGGGGTCTGGGGGAGATTTAAGGGGGATTTTGGGGGGTCTGGGGGAATTGGGGAGGACTGGAGGGGATTTGGGGAGGTTTGGGGGGGATTTAGGGGAGATTTAGTGGATTCAGAGGAGGATTTAAGGGAGATTTGGGGTGGTCTGGGTGGGATTTGGGGAGGTCTGGAGGGAATTTAAAGGAGGTTTGGGGGGATTTAGAGGGGATTTGGGGGATTTGGAGGGGATTTGGGGGGTCTGGAGGGGTTTTAAAGGAGGTCTGGAGGGCATTTAGGGGGATTTTCAGGGGTCTGGAGGGGATTTAGGGGGGATTTGAGGGTCTGGGGGGTATTTTGGGAGGTCTGGAGGGGATTTGGGGGTCTGGGAGGATTTTGGAGGGAATTTGGGGAGGTCTGGAGGGATTTTAGGGGGGATTTGGGGGTTTGCCTGGAATCTGGAGGGATTTGGGAGGAATGTGGGAGGGTTTGGGAGGAATTTGGGGGGCTCTGATGGGGTCCAGGGGGGACTTGGGGTGGATTTGGGTGGGATTTGGGGTGGATTTTGGTGTTTTGGGATGGATTTGGGGAGGTTTTGGGATGGATTTGGGGTGGGTTTGTGATGAATTTTGGAGATTTTGGGGTCCTGCTGGATTCCTGTGGGGTTTTTGGGGATCCCAGCAATTCCCACAGAATTTTGGGGGTCCCTGTGGGGGTCCCCTTCCCATTTTTTGGGACCCCCAGCACCCCCCAAACCCCGAGAAATTCAGGATTTTTAAAAATCCCAGCAACTCCCGCGGGGTTTTGGGGTTCAGCTCCCACCCGGGGGGATTTGGGGAGGGGTCCCTGACCCCGTGTGCCCCCCCAGGTGACGTCAGCATCGGTATCAAGTGTGCCCCGGGCGTGGTGGGGCCGGCAGAGGCCGACCTGGACTTCGACATCATCAGGAACGACAACGACACCTTCACCGTCAAGTACACGCCCAAGGGGGCCGGGCTGCACACCATCATGGTGCTGTTCGCGGGCCAGGTGGGGCTGGGGGCTTCAAAGGGGGCTGGGGGCTTCGGGGGGGCTGGGGGGGCTGGGGGATTCAGGAGGGTTTGGGGGGATTTGGGGGATTTGGGTCAGGGGGCTGCACACCATCATGGTGCTGTTCGCGGGCCAGGTGGGGCTGGGGGCTTCGGGGGGGCTGGGGGCTTCAGGGGGGTCAGAGGAGTTTAGGGGATTCAGGGGATTTGGGTCAGGGGGCTGCACACCATCATGGTGCTGTTCGCTGGCCAGGTGAGGCTGGGGGCTTCGGGGGGGGGCTGGGGGCTTCAGGGGGGTCAGAGGAGTTTAGGGGATTCAGGGGATTTGGGTCAGGGGGCTGCACACCATCATGGTGCTGCTTGTTGGCCAGGTGGGGCTGGGGGCTTCAGGAGGGGCTGGGGGCTTCGGGGGGTTTGGGGGAGTCACAGGGGTCTTGGGGAGTCAGGGGGTTCAGGGAGGTTTGGGGGATTTGGGTCAGGGGGCTGCACACCATCATGGTGCTGTTTGCGGGCCAGGTGGGGCTGGGGGCTTCAGGGGGGGCTGGGGGAGTCACAGGGGTCTGGGGGATTTGGGTCAGGGGGCTGCACACCATCATGGTGCTGTTCGCAGGCCAGGTGGGGCTGGGGGCTTCAGGGGGGGCTGGGGGCTTCAGGAGGATTTGGGTCAGGGGGCTGCACACCATCATGGTGCTGTTCGCAGGCCAGGTGGGGCTGGGGGCTTCAGGGGGGGCTGGGGGCTTCAGGAGGATTTGGGTCAGGGGGCTGCACACCATCATGGTGCTGTTCGCTGGCCAGGTGGGGCTGGGGGCTTCGGGGAGGTTCTCAGGGGGGTCTTGGGGTGGATCTTGGGGGTCCCTGGGGGTCTCAGGGGATCCCCTGGGGGTCTTGGGGGTCTCAGGGGTCCCTGACCCCTTTATTTCCCCTCCCAGGCCACCCCCAGCAGCCCCATCCGGGTCAGGGTGGATCTCAGGGTGGTCTCAGGGTGCTCTGGATGGTCAGGGGGTCTCTGGGTGGTCTCAGGGGGGTCTCAGGGTGGTCTCTGGGGGTCTCTGACCCATTTTTTCCCTCCCCAGGCCACCCCCAGCAGCCCCATCCGGGTGAAGGTTGATCCCGCTCACGACGCCAGCAAGGTCAAGGCCGAGGGGCCCGGCCTGAGCCGCTCCGGTGGGTCTGGGGGGAATTGGGGGAAATTTGGGGGGGAATTTGGGGGTCCTGGGTGGGAATTTGGGTCCTGGGGGGGAATTGGGGGGGAACTGGGGGGGAATTGGGGGTCCCTGGGGAGGAATTTTGGGGTCTGGGGAGGAATTTGGGGTCCTGGGGGGGGGGGCTGGGGAGGGATTTTGGGATTTTTGGGAGTCTCTAATCAGGATTTGGGATTTTTGGGGGTGGCTGATGGGGATTTCTGGGGGGGTCTCTAACCAGAATTTGGGATTTCTGGGGGTATCTAACCAGAATTTGGGATTTTTGGGGAATGTCTAACTGGGATTTTTGGGGTTTCTAAATAGGATTTGGGATTTTTGGGGGTGTCTGATGGGGATTTTTGGAGATATCTAACCAGAATTTGGGATTTTTGGGGATGTCTAACTGGGATTCTGGGGGTATTTAACGAGGATTTTGTATTTCTGGGGTGTCTGATGTGGATTTTTGGGGTATTTAACCAGAATTTGGGATTTTTGGGGGTGTCTGATGTGGATTTTTAGGGTATTTAATCAGAATTTGGTATTTCTGGGGTGTCTGATGTGGATTTTGGGGGTATTTAACCAGGATTTTGTATTTCTGGGGTGTCTGACTGTGGATTTTGGGGGTATTTAATCAGAATTTGGTGTTTCTGGGGTGTCTGATGTGGATCTTTAGGGTATTTAACCAGAATTTGGTATTTCTGGGGTGTCTGACTGTGGTTTTGGGTGCCCAGGTGTGGAGCTGGGCAAGCCCACCCACTTCACGGTGAGCACCAAGGGCGGGGGCAGGGCTGCCCTGGACGTGCAGGTGACCGGGCCGGGCAAGGGCGAGGCCGTCAGGGACCTGCAGGTCACCGACAACCACGACGGCACCCACACGGTGACTTATACACCTGTGCAACAGGTGAGGGGCCAAAAATGTCATAGATAATCATAAATAATCATAAATAACCCACACGGTCACTTATACACCTGTGCAGCAGGTGAGGGGCCAGAAATGTCATAAATAATCATAAATAACCCACACGGTCACATACACACCTGTGCAGCAGGTATGGACACAAAACCATCCCTAAATAATCATAAATAATCATAAATGATCATAAATAACCCACACGGTGACTTATACACCTGTGCAGCAGGTGAGGGGCCAAAAATGTCATAAATAGTCATAAATAGTCATAAATAATCATAAATAACCCACATGGTCACCTACACACCTGTGCAGCAGGTATGGACACAAAATAATCATAAATAATTATAAATAATCATAAATAACCCACATGGTCATCTACACGCCTGTGCAGCAGGTATGGACACAAAAATACCCCAAAATAATCATAAATAATAATAAATAATCATAAATTATTGTAAATAACCCACACGGTCACCTACACACCTGTGCAGCAGGTGAGGGGCCTGAATAACCCAAAAAATATCCCAAAATAATCCTAAATAATCATAAATAGTCATAAACCACCCACACGGTGACTTACACACCTGTGCAGCAGGTATGGACCCAAAAATATCATAAATAATCATAAATAACCCACACGGTCACATACACACCTGTGCAGCAGGTGAGGGGCCATAAATGTCATAAATAATCATAAATAATCATAACTTACCCACATGGTCACTTACACACCTGTGCAACAGGTATGGGCACAAAAATGTCATAAATAATAATAAATAATCATAAATAACCCACACGGTGACTTATACACCTGTGCAACAGGTGAGGGGCCAGAAATGTCATAAATAATAATAAATAATCCTAAATAGTCATAAATAATCATAAATAGTCATAAATAACCCACATGGTCACCTACACACATGTGCAGCAGATATGGACCCAAAAATGTCATAGATAATCATAAATAATCCTAAATAACCCACACGGTCACCTATACACCTGTGCAGCAGGTGAGGGACCAAAAATATCATAAATGATCATAAATAGTCATAAATAACCATAAATAATCATAAATAATCATAAATAACCCACACGGTGACCTACACACCTGTGCAACAGGTGAGGAGCCAAAACTATCCCAAAAATATCATAAATAATCATAAATAACCCACACGGTGACTTATACACCTGTGCAGCAGGTATGGACCCAAAAATGTCATAGATAATCATAAATAATCCTAAATAATCCTAAATAACCCACACGGTCACATACACACCTATGCAACAGGTGAGGAGCCCCAAAACCAACCCCAAACCTTCCCCCAACACTGCCCCTGAAACTCCAAATCCCAAACCTCACCTGGATCAGCTCAGGGGGTCCCAAATCCCCTGAACCCCAAATCCCCTGAACCCCAAACCTCACTTGGATCAGCTCAGGGGGGTCCCCAAACCCCCTGAACCCCAAATCCCCTGAACCCCAAATCCCCTGAACCCCAAACCTCACCTGGATCAGGTCAGGGGGATCCCAAATCTCCTGAACCCACAAACTCCAAATTCCCTGCAGATCCCACCTGGATCAGGTCATGAGGGAGGTCCCCAAACCCCTGAACCCCAAATTCCCCCCAAACCCCACCTGGATCAGCTCAGGGGGGATCCCCAAACCCCCTGAACCCCAAACCCCCTGAACCCCACCTGGATCAGCTCAGGGGGGATCCCCAAACCCCCTGAACCCCAAACCCCCTGAACCCCACCTGGATCAGCTCAGGGGGGATCCCCAAATCCCCCTGAACTCCCCCTGACCCCTCTTTTTCCCCCCAGGGCAATCTGGGGGTGTCGGTGACCTACGGGGGGGACCCCATCCCCAAGAGCCCCTTCACTGTCGGGGTCAGCCCCGGCCTGGACCTGGGCAAGATCAAAATCTCCGGCCTGGACGACAGTAAGGGGGACAGGGGGGCTGGGGTTGGGGGGACTGGGATTTGGGGGGACCCTGGGGTTTGGGGCTTCCTTGTCCCCATTTTGGGGTTCCTGTCCCCATTTTGGGGTTCCCTGGGCCCACTTTGGGGTTCTCGGTCCCCATTCCGGGGTTCCTGTCCCCATTTTGGGGTTCCTGTCCCCATTTTGGGGTTCCTGTGCCCATTTTGGGTTCCTGTCCCCATTTTGGGGTTCCTGTCCCCATTTTGGGTTCCTGTCCCCATTCTGGGGTTCCTGTCTCCACTTTGGGTTCCTGTCCCCATTTCGGGGTTCCTGTCCCCACTTTGGGGTTCCTGTGCCCATTCTGGGGTTCCCTGTGCCCATTTTGGGGTTCCCTGTCCCCATTTTGGGGTTCCTGTCCCCATTCTGGGGTTCCCTGTCCCCATTTTAGGGTTCCTGTCCCCATTCTGGGGTTCCTGTGCCCACTTTGGGTTCTCTCTGCCCATTTTGGGGTTCCCCGTGCCCATTCTGGGGTTCCTGTCCCCATTTGGGGGTTCCTGTGCCCATTCTGGGATTCCCTGTGCCCACTTTGGGGTTCCTGTCCCCATTTTGGCGTTCCTGTGCCCATTTTGGGTTCCCTGTGCCCACTTTGGGGTTCCTGTCCCCATTCTGGGATTCCCTGTCCCCATTTTAGGGTTCCTGTCCCCACTTTGGGGTTCCTGTCCCCATTCTGGGGTTCCTGTCCCCATTCTGGGGTTCCTGTCCCCATTTTGGGTTCCCTGTCCCCATTTTGGGGTTCCTGTCCCCATTTTGGGTTCCCTGTGCCCATTCTGGGGTTCCTGTACCCATTTTGGGGTTCCTGTGCCCACTTTGGGTTCCTGTGCCCCACAGAGCTGGAGGTGGGCAAGGCCCAGGAGTTCACGGTCAAGGCCAAGGGCGCCGGGGGCCAGGGCAAGGTGGGCGCGCGGATCCTGGGGCCGGCGCGGAAGCCGGTGCCGTGCACGGTGGAGCCGGGCGCCGGCGGGGACAGCAGCGCCGTGCGCTTCGTGCCGCGCGACGAGGGCCCCCACAGCGTGGAGGTCACCTACGACGGCGTCCCCGTGCCCGGCAGCCCCTTCCCTGTCGAGGTGGTGCCGCCCACCGACCCCTCCAAGGTCAGCGCGGGGGTGTTGGGGGTGGGTGATGGACCTGGGACACAACTCAACCCAACTCAACCCAACCCAACCCAACTCAACCCAACGCAACTCAACCTAACTCAACCCAACCCATGTCAACTCAACCCAACGCAATTTAGCCCAACCAATCCAACCCAACGCAACTCAACCTAACCCAACCTAACTCAACCCTACTCAACCCAACCCAACTCAACCTAGCTCCACTCAACCAAACCCAACCCAACTCAACCCAACCCAACTCAATTTAGCCCAACCAATCCAACCCATATCAACCCAACTCAACCCAACTCAACCTAACTCAATCCAACCCAACTCAACCAACCCAACCGTACTCAATCCAACTAATGTAAATCAACCCATCCCAACTCAATTCAACCCAACCAATCCAACCCAGTTCAACCAAACTCAATCCATCCCAACTCAGTCCAATCCAATCCAACCAATCCAGTTCAATCCAACTCAACCCAACCCAACTCAACCAACCCAACCCAACCCAACCTTCCCGTTCCCCCAGGTCCGCGCCTTCGGCCCCGGTCTCCAGGGGGGCCTGGCGGGGGTTCCAGCCCCATTCACCATCGACACCAAAGGCGCCGGCACCGGCGGTTTGGGCCTGACCGTGGAGGGGCCCTGCGAGGCCAAAATCGAGTGCAAGGACAACGGCGACGGCACCTGCTCGGTGTCCTACCTGCCCACGGAGCCCGGCGACTACAACATCAACATCCTCTTCGCCGGCACCCACATCCCGGGCTCGCCCTTCCGCGCCCCGATCCGGCCGAAGTTCGACCCTTCCAAGGTCACCTGCGAAGGACCGGGGTTGGAGAAGGCCACGGCCGGGCAGCCGGGGCGCTTCCGGGTGGACTGCAGCCGGGCGGGAACGGCCGAGCTGACCATCGGCATCGCCTCGGAAGCCGGGGCGCAGGCGGAGGTGAGGGTGGAGGATAACGGCGACGGCATTTACACCATCGCCTACACGCCGCGCAGCGCCGGCGTGCACACCGTCACCGTGGAGTACGGCGGGCAGCCCGTGCCCCACTTCCCCAGCAAAGTGCGCGTGGAGCCGGCGCCGGCGGCCGTGGATACGGCCGGCATCAAGGTGTACGGGCCCGGCGTGGAGGGGAAGGGTGAGTTTGGGGTGGGGTGGAAGGGTTGGGTTGGGAATGGTAGGGTTGGGCTGAGTTGGGATGAGTTTGATTTAATTGGGTTGGGATGGGTTGAGTTGGGTTAGGTTGAGTTGGGTTGGGTTGGGTTGAATTCAGATGAGTTGGGATGAGTTGAGTTGTCTTGAGTTCAGTTGGATTGGGCTGGGAGTTTGACTTAATTGAGTTGGGATGGGTTGAGTTGGGATGAATTGGGTTGAGTTGGGTTGGTTGCATTAGTTGGGTTGAGTTGGGTTTGGTTGAGTTGAGTTGCGTTGGGTTGAATTGGGTTGAGTTTGGGTTGCTTGAGTTGAGTTGGGTTGAGTTGAGTTGGGTTTGGTTGAGTTGGGTTTGGTTGAGTTGGGTTGGATTGAGTTGGGTTGGATTGAGTTGGATTGGGTTGAGTTGACTTGGGTTGGGTTGGTTGCATTAGTTGGGTTGATTTGGGTTTGGTTGAGTTGGGTTGGGTTGAGTTGAGTTGAGTTGGGTTGTGTTAGTTGCATTAGTTGGGTTGGGTTGGTTGGCATGAGTTGGGTTGAGTTGGGTTGGGTTGGTTGGCATGAGTTGGGTTGAGTTGGGTTGGTTGGTTGGCATGAGTTGGGTTGAGTTGGGTTGAGTTAGGTTGGGTTGGGTTGGTTGCATTAGTTGAGTTGGGTTGAGTTGTGTTGGGTTGGGTTGGGTTGAGTTAGGTTGGGTTGAGTTGAGTTGGGTTGGGTTGGTTGCATTAGTTGAGTTGAGTTGCGTTGGGTTGAATTGGGTTGAGTTTGGGTTGCTTGAGTTGGGTTGAATTGGGTTTGGTTGAGTTGGGTTGGATTGAGTTGGGTTGGGTTGAGTTGACTTGTGTTGGGTTGGTTGGCATGAGTTGGGTTGAGTTAGGTTGGGTTGGGTTGGTTGCATTAGTTGAGTTGGGTTGGTTCGAGTTGAGTTGGGTTCAGTTGGGTTGGAAGAAGCCCCCACTGACCCCGCCCCGTCCCCCCCAGGCGTGTTCCGCGAGGCCATCACGGAGTTCGAGGTGGACGCGCGGGCCGTGGCCAAGGCCGGCGGGCCCCACGTCAAGGCCCTGGTGTCCAACCCCTCCGGAAACGTCACCGAGACCTTCGTGGAGGACCGGGGTGACGGCACCTACCACGTGGAGTACACGCCCTACGAGGAGGGTGAGCGCGGCGCTGCCGGGCCTTGGGGGCGTTTCCAGAGATTTTGGGGACTTTAAAGGATTTTGTTGGATTTTGGGTGATTCTGTGGGATTTTGAGATATTTGGGGGGGATTTTGGATGATTTGGAGGAATTTGGGGGAATTTTGGGGGACTTTTAAAGGATTTTCTGGGATTTTTGGACAATCTTGGAGGATTTGAGGGGGATTTTTGGTGGGTTCGGAGGGATTCAAACAGATTTGGGGGGGGATTTAGGGGATTTTGGTGGATTTTGGGTGGGATTCTGAAGAATTTGGTGTATTTTAGGTGGGATTTGATGGACTTTGAGTGGCATTTGGTAAATTTGGGGTGGGTATTGGTAAATTTTGAGTGAGATTTGGCAATTTTGGGAGGGATTTGTTAATTTTGGTTGGGATTGGTGAATTTTGTTTGGGATTTGGTGAATTTGGGGTGGGATTTGGTAATTTTGTTGTGGGAATTGGTGGATTTTGTGAGGGATTTGGTGGATTTTGGGTGGGATTTTCAGGGATTTGGTGTGGGATTTGGTGAATTTTGTGTGGGATTCTGAGTGCTGGGCTCCCCCAGGCCTGCACACCGTGGATGTCACCTACGGGGGGGCCCCGGTGCCGCTGAGCCCGTTCCGCGTCCCCGTCACCGAGGGCTGTGACCCCAGCCGGGTGCGCGTGCACGGCCCCGGCATCCAGAGCGGCACCACCAACCAACCCAACAAGTTCACCGTGGAGACCCGGTGAGAGCCAAAATCCCAACGGGAATCCCCAAATCCTGATGGGAATCATCAAAATCCCAATGGGAATCCCCAAATTCTGATGGGACTCATCAAAATCCCAATGGGAATCCCTAAAATCCTGATGAGAATTGTCAAAATCCCAATGGGAATCATCAAAATCCCAATGGGAATCCCCAATTCCCAATGGGAATCTCAAAATCCTGATGGGAATCCCCAAATCACAATGGGAATCATCAAAATCCTGATGGGAATCATCAAAATTCCAATGGGAATCCCCAAATCCCAATGGGAATTGTCAAAATCCCAATGGGAATCATCAAAATCCTGATGGGAATCCCCCAAATCCCAATGGGAATCCCCAAATCCCAACGGGAATCCCCAAATCACAATGGGATTCCCAAATTCCTGATGGGAATCATCAAAATCCCAATGGGAATCATCAAAATCCTGATGGGAACCATCAAAATCCCAATGGGAATCCCCAAGTATCGATGAGAACCCCTAAAATCCTGATGGGAATCATCAAAATCCCTGTGGGAATCCCCAAATCCCAATGGGAATCCCAAATTCCTGATGGGAACCCTGTCTCCGTGACTCCAAACCTCCCCTCCATGGCCCCAAATCCCATTTGCCCCAAATTCCATTCGCCCAAATCCCATTTTCCCAATCCCATTCCCCAATCCCATTTCCCCAACCCCATTTCCCCATTCCCAACCCCATTTCCCCATTCCCCAATCCCATCCCCAATCCCATTTCCCCAATCCCATTTCACATTTCCCCAATCCCATTCCCCAATCCCATTCCCAATCCCATTTCACATTTCCCCAATCCCATTTCCCCATCCCCAATCCCATTTCCCCATTCCCCAATCCCATTCCCCAATCCCATTTCCCCATTCCCCAATCCCATTCCCCATCCCCAATCCCATTCCCCATCCCCAATCCCATTCCCCAATCCCATTTCTCCAATCCCCATCCCCAATCCCATTTCCCCTTTCCCCATCCCCAATCCCATTTCCCCATCCCCAATCCCATTTCCCCATTCCCAACCCCATTTCCCATTCCCCAATCCAATTCCCAATCCCATTCCCCAATCCCATTCCCAAACCCATTTTCCCAACCCCATTTCCCCAATCCCATTCCCATCCCCAATCCCATTTCCCCATCCCCAATCCCATTTCCCCATCCCCAATCCCATTTCCCCATCCCCAATCCTATTTCCCATCCCCAATCCCATTTCCCCATCCCCAATCCCATTTCCCCATCCCCAATCCCATTTCCCCATCCCCAATCCCATTTCCCCAATCCCATTCCCCATCCCCAATCCCATTTCCCCATCCCCAATCCCATTCCAAATCCCATTTCCCCATTCCCAATCCCATTTCCCCAATCCCATTCCCCAATCCCATTTCCCCATCCCCAATCCCATTCCCAATCCCATTTCCCCATTCCCAATCCCATTTCCCCATTTCCCCATCCCCAATCCCCAATCCCCAATCCCATTTCCCCAATCCCATTTCCCCAACCCCATTTCCCCAATCCCATTCCCCAATCCCCATTCCCAATCCCATTTCCCCATTTCCCCAATCCCATCCCCAATCCCATTTCTCATTCCCAACCGCGTTCCCTTCCCCCCGGCAGCGGGGCCGGCACGGGCGGTTTGGGGCTGGCCGTGGAGGGCCCCTCGGAGGCCAAGATGTCGTGCACGGACAACAAGGACGGCAGCTGCTCCGTGGAGTACGTCCCGTACGAGCCGGGCACCTACAGCCTCAACGTCACCTACGGCGGCCACCAGGTCCCCGGTGAGCTGCGGGGAATTTGGGGGATTTGGGGGATTTTGGGGAATTTTGGGATTTTTTTAGGAATTTTTAAAGATTTTTGGAGACATTTTGGTGATTTTTTGGGATTTTTGGGAATTTTTTGGAGATTTTTTTTTAGATTTTTTCATGACTTTTGGGAAATTTTTTGGAGTTTTTTTGGGAATTTTGGGGGATTTAGGGTGGATTTTTTGGGAATTGTTGTTGATTTTTTGGGAATTTTTTTGGGGATTTTGGGGGAATTTTTGATGATTTTTTCATGATTTTTGGGGAATTTTTGGAGATTTTTGGGGGATTTTTTTGGAATTTTGGGGGGATTTTTTAAAGATTTTTGGAGATATTTTGGTGATTTTTTGGGAATTTTTTTTATTTTTTGGGGATTTTTTGGGGAATTTTTTGGGGATTTCTTGAGATATTTTCATGATTTTTGGGGACTGTTCGGAGTTTTTTTTTTAATTTGGGGGGATTTTTTGGGGAATTTTTGGGAATTTTTGTTTATTTTTTTGAGATTTTTGGGGAATTTTTTTGAGATTTTTTGGGGAATTTTGGGGGATTTAGGGTGGATTTTTGGGGAGTTGTTGATTTTTTGGGAATTTTTTGGGGATTTTTGGGGAATTTTTTTTGGAACTTTTGCGGGGATTTTGGGGGATTATTTTGGGGATTTTTTTGGAATTTTTTTGGAATTTTTTTGGAATTTTTGGGGGATTTTTAGAGAATTTTTAGGGATTTTTGAGGATTTTTTTAGTGATGTTTTGGTGATTTTTTAATGATTTTTGGGAATCTGTTGGTGATATTTTGATGATTTTAGAGGGATTTTTTTGCTGATTTTTTGGGGATTTTTTTTGGAATTTCCCTAAATCCCATTTTCCCCCGCAGGGAGCCCGTTCCAGGTGCCGGTGTCGGACGTGGTTGACGCCTCCCGCGTGTCCTGCGGGGGTCCCGGCCTCACCCCCGGCCACGTCCGCGCCAACGTCCCCCAGAGCTTCACCGTGGACACGTCCAAGGCCGGCGTGGCCCCGCTCGACGTCAAAGTGCAGGGCCCCAAAGGTCAGCAGGGGGGGTTTGGGGAATGTGGGGGGATTTTTAGGAGGTTTTGTGGGATTTGGGGGGGTTTTGGAGGAGGTTTTGTGGGATTTGGGGATCCAGTTTGGTGTTCCTCAGTTTTCCCCCTGACAAATCTGAATATCCCACTCAGACACCCTCAAACCTCCCCAGATCCCCCTGACAAACTCCAATCCCCCTTCACAGACCCCCCTGACAAACCCCAAACCTCTCTCAGACCTCCCTGACAAACCTCAGACACCCCTGACAAACCCCAAACCCCCCTCAAATCCCCCTGACAAACCCAAATTCCCCCCTCAGACCCCCCTGACAAACCCAAATTCCCCCCTCAGACCCGAAGTCCCCCCTCAGACCCCCCTGACAAACCCCAATCCCCCCTCAGACCCCCCTGACCATCCTCAGACCCCCCCCCAAACCCCCCTGACAAGCCCCAGACCCCCTGACAAACCCCAACCCCCCCCTCAGACCCCCCTGACAAACCCCAATTGCCCCCTCAGACCCCCCAACAAACCCCCTGAGACCCCCTTGACAAACCCCAGACCCCCCTGACAAGCCCCAATTCCCCCCTGACAAACCCCAATTCCTCCCTCAAACCCCCTCAAGTCCCCCTGACAAACCCCAGACCCCCCTTGACAAACCCCAATTCCCCCCTCAGACCCCCTGACCTTCCCCAACCCCCCCCAAACCCCCTCAAACCCCAATTCCCCTCTCAGACCCCCCAACAAACCCCCTGAGACTCCCTTGACAAACCCCAGACCCCCCTGACAAACCCCAGACCCCCCCTGACAAACCCCAATTCCCCCTCAGACCCCCCTGACAAACCCCAAATCCCCTCTCAGACCCCCTTGACAAACCCCAGAGCCCCCTGACAAGCCTCAAACCCCTCTCAGACCCCCCTGACAAACCCCAATTCCCCCTCAGACCCCCCCTCAGACCCCCCGACCCATCCTCAATCCCCCCTCAAACCCCTCAAACCCCCCTGACCATCCCCAATCCCCCACCAAACCCCCTCAAAACCCCCTGAGCCATCCTCAATCCCCCCTCAAACCCCCCTGACAAACCCCAATCCCCCCTCAAACCCCTGAAACCCCCTCAGACCCCCCTGACAAACCCAAATTCCCCCCTCAAACCCCCCTGACCCCGCTAACAAACCCCAATATCTCCCTCAAACCCCCCCAAACCCCCCTGACAAGCCCCAGAGCCCCCTGACAAACCCCAATCCCTTCTCAGACCCCCTTGACAAGCCCCAATTTCCCCGAGACCCACTCAAACCCCCCCAAACCCCCCTCACACCCCTCTGACCATCCCCACTCCCCCCTCAAACGCCCCTCACACCCCCCTGACCATCCCCACTGCCCCCCAGGAATCCTGGAGCCCGTGGACATCGCGGACAACGGCGACGGCACTCAGCGCGTCTCCTACGTGCCGTCCCGCGAGGGGCCCTACAGCATCTCCGTGCGCTACGGCGACCACGAGGTGCCCCGCAGGTCGGTGTGGGGGACACTGAGGGGTGACCCCTGGGGGGGTTTTGGGGTCTGCTGACCCCCATCTCCCTCCCTCAGCCCCTTCAAGGTGAAGGCTCTGCCCACCCACGATGCCAGCAAGGTGCGGGCGAGCGGCCCCGGGCTCAACACCACGGGGGTGCCGGCCAGCCTGCCCGTGGAGTTCACCATCGACGCCAAGGACGCCGGCGAGGGGCTGCTGGCCGTGCAGATCACGGTGCTGAGGGGGTTTGGGGGCTTTGAGGGGGTTTGGGGATGGGGTTTGGGGGGTTTGGGGGGGGTGGGAAGGGTTGGAGGGTTTTGGTGTCGGTGCTCGGTTGGGGGTTTAGGGGGTGGTTGGTGATGGAGGTGGTGGTTTTGTGCCTCCTGCTCATCACACATCTCCTAAATTCCATTTTTAACTCCCCAATCCCATCTCACCCTCCTTAAATCCCATTTTTAACTCCCCAGCCCCATCCCACATTCCTTAAATCCCATGTTTTCCCGCCTCAACCTCACCCTATATTCCTTAAATCTCATTTTTCCTCCCCAACCTCACCCTATATTCCTTAAATCCTATTTTTTTCTCCCCAAACCCTACCCTCTATTCCCTTAAATCCTATTCCCTCATTCCCATGTTGTTCCTCTCAGCCTCACCCTATATCCCTTAAATCCATTTTTTTTCTCCCCAGCCCCACCCCACATTCCTTAATTCCCATGTTTTTCCTCTCAACCCCACCCTATATTCCTTAAATCCTATTTTTTTCTCCGCAACCCCACCCCACATTCCCTCATTCCCATATTTTCCCCCCTCAACCTCACCCTATATCCCTTAAATCCATTTTTTTTCTCTTCAGCCCCATTCCCTCATTCCCATGTTTTTCCTCTCACCTCACCCTATATTCCCTAAATCCTATTTTTTTCTCCGCAACCTCACCCCACATTCCCTAATTCCAACGTTTTTCCTCTCAACCCCACCTCATTATTCCTTAAATCCTATTTTTTCCTCCAACCTCATCCCACATTCCCTAATTCCCATGTTTTCCCCCCTCAACCCCACCCTATATTCCTTAAATCCTATTTTTTTCTCCCCACCCCACATCCCCTAAATCCCCTTTTTTTTCTCCCCAAGCCCTACCCCATATTCCCTAATTCCTTTTTATTTCTCCCCAACCCCTCCAAATTCCTTAAATCCCATTTTTTTCCTCCGCAACCTCACCCCATAATCCCTAATTCAGTTTTGTCACCCCAAACCCACCCCACATCCACTAAATCCCATTTTACCCCTCAACTTCACACATTTCTACCTCACCAGTTGCCAAAATTCCCACTTTTTCCCCTCAGGTAAAAACTTTTCCCTCAGGATTCTGAGGGGAAGCCCAAGGGAGCTTGACCCCAAATCCACTGGGAGCTTAAGGAGTTGCCCAGATCCTTTTTCCAGGCCCTAAAATTCAATTCCACACCCCCAAATTGCCCAAATTTCCATTTTTCCACCACTCACCTACCCAAATTCCCATTCTCACCTCGCCAGCTGCCAAAATTCCCACTTTCTCCCCTCAGGGAAAAACTTTTCCCGTCAGGATCTCCAAGTGAAACCCAAGGGAGCTTGAGCCCAACCAGCAGCTCTGAGATCCTTTTTCACAGTCCTAAAATCCAACTCCACACCCCAAAAGTGCCCAAATTTCCACTTCTCCACCTCTCAACCATTAAAATTCCCATTCTCACTGCACCAGCTGACAAAATTCCCACTTTCTCCCCTCAGGGAAAAACTTTTCCCTCAGGATCCTGAGGAAAAACCCAAGGGAGCTTGACCCCAAACCCACTGGGAGCTTTGGGATCCTTTTTCCCAGCCCTAAAATCCAATCCCACAGCCCAAAACCCACCCAAATTGCCATTCTCACCTCACCAGCTGCCAAAATTCCCACGTTTTCCCCTCAGGAAAAAACTTTACCCCTCAGGATCTCCAAGGGAAACCCAAGGGAGCTTGACCCCAAACCCACTTGGGAGCTTTAGGATCCTTTTTCCCCGCTGTAAAATCCAACCCCACACCCCAAAAGTGCCCAAATTCCCATTTTTCCACCTCTCAACCATTAAAATTCCCATTCTCACTGCACCAGTTGCCAAAATCCCCACTTTTTCCCCTCATGAAAAAACTTTTCCCCTCAGGATGCTGAGAGGAAACCCAAGGGAGCTTGACCCCAAATCCAGTGGGAGCTCAAGGAGTTGCCCAGATCCTTTTTCTTGGCCCTAAAATTCAATTCCACACCCCCAAATTGCCCAATTTCCGTTTTTCCACCACTCACCCACCCAAAATTCCCATTCTCACCTCACCAATGGGCAAAATTCCCACTTTCTCCCCTCAGGGAAAAACTTTTCCCCTCAGGATCTCCAAGTGAAACCCAAGGGAGCTTGAGCATTATCAGCAGCTCTGGGATCCTTTTTCCCAGCCCTAAAATCCAATTCCACATCCCAAAAGTGCCCAAATTCCCACTTCTCCACCTCTCAACCATCAAAATTTCCATTCTCACCTCACCAGCTGCCAAAATTCCCACTTTTTCCCCTCAGGAAAAAACTTTTCCCCTCAGGATGCTGAGGGGAAGCCCAAGGGAGCTTGACCCCAAACCCACTGGGAGCTTTGGGATCCTTTTTCCCAGCCCTAAAATCCAATTCCACACCCCAAAACCCACCCAAATTCCTCTTCTCACCTCACCCGGTGCCAAAATTCCCACTTTTTCCCCTCAGGGAAAAACTTTTCCCCTCAGGATCTCCAAGTGAAACCCAAGGGAGCTTGAGCCCAATCAGCAGCTCTGGGATCCTTTTCCCCAGCCCTAAAATCCAATTCCACACTCTAAAAGTGCCCAAATTCCCACTTCTCCACCTCTCAACCATTAAAATTCCCATTCTCACTGCACCAGCTGACAAAATCCACACTTTCTCCCCTCAGGGAAAAACTTTTCCCCTCAGGATGCTGAGGGGAAGCCCAAGCGAGCTTGACCCCAAACCCACTGGGAGCTCTGGGATCCTTTTTCCCAGCCCTAAAATCCAACCCCACACCCCAAAACTGCCCAAATTCCTCTTCTCACCTCACCAGTTGCCAAAATTCCCACTTTCTCCCCTCAGGAAAAAACTTATCTGCTCAGGGTGCTGAGGGGAAACCCAAGGGAGCTTGAGCCCAAACCCAGGAGCTCTGGGATCCTTTTTCCCAGCCCTAAAATCCAATTCCACACCCCAAAAGTGCCCAAATTCCCACTTCTCCACCTCTCAACCATCAAAATTTCCATTCTCACCTCACCAGCTGCCAAAATTCCCACTTTCTCCCCTCAGGGAAAAACTTTTCCCCTCAGGATGCTGAGGGAAAACCCAAGGGAGCTTGACCCGAATCCACTGGGAGCTCTGGGATCCTTTTTCCCAGCCCTAAAATCCAACCCCACACCCCAAAACCCACCCAAATTCCCATTCTCACCTCACCAACGGACGAAATTCCTGTTTTTTCCCCTCAGGATCCCGAGGGGAAGCCCAAGAAAGCCTCGATCCGGGACAACCAGGACGGCACCTACACCGTGTCCTATGTGCCGGACATGACCGGGCGCTACACAATCCTCATCAAATACGGGGGGGATGAAATCCCTTATTCCCCTTATCGCATCCGGGCCGTGCCCACCGGCGACGCCAGCAAGTGCACGGTCACCGGTGAGCCCCAAAACGGGGGAAAACCCCCCAAAATCGGGAGAAAACACGCCAAAAATGGGAAAAAACACGCTAAAAATAACAGGGGAACCCCCCCCCCCCCCTAAAATGGGGGATACCACCTGAGGAGTGGGAGAAACCACCGCGCAAACCCCCTCAGGAATGGGGGGGGCACAAGCCACGGGGAAAGGGGCACGGCTGCACCGAGGGGGGATTATTTTGGGGAGGTGTTTTGGGGGATTTTTTGGGGGGTTTGGAGGGGTTTTGGGGGTCTCACGGCTGTGTCTCACTGGATTTCTTGCTTCTCTGCCCACCCCACCCCACGCCCACCCCCCCACGCCCACCCCCCCACGCTGTAGTTTCCATCGGAGGTCACGGCTTAGGTAAGAGCACGGCTTGGTTTGGGGGGGGGAGCATGGCCTGGACCCCCCCCGTGCACCCCAAAAACGAGACCCCCCCCAGCACCCCAAAAACTGCCCAGCATGGGGGGGGGGGGGAAATTGGGGAGGGGGTTTGGGCTGCGCTGGGAGGGGGTTTGGGCTGGGAGGGACAAAAGGTGAAGAGGGGAGACCCCCCTAAAATTAATAATGAGGGAGTCCCAAACTCAATTAATGAGGGGACACCCCCAAAATTAATAATGAAGGAGCCCCAAACTCAATTAATGATGGAGACCCCTCTAAAATTATTATTGAGGGAGCCCCAAACTCAATTAATGATGGGGACAACCCTAAAATTAATAATGAGGGAGCCCCAAATTTAATTAATGATGAGGGACACCCCAAAATTTATAATGAGGGAGCCCCAAACTCAATTAATGATGATAGATCCCCAAAATTAATAATGAGGGAGCTCCAAATATAATTAATGGTGGGGACCCCCCAGAATTAATGATGGGGACCCTAAACTCAATTAATGATTGGAGACCCCCAAATTATTGATAAGGGAGCTCCAAACTTAGTTAATGATGGGACACCCCAAAAATTCATAATGAAGGAGCCCCAAATTTAATTAATGATGGGTTTCCTGGCCCCATTTTGGGTTTCCTGTCCCTATTTTGGGTTTCCTGGCCCCATTTTTGGGTTTCCTGACCCCGATTTCCTTTAGGACCAGGCCTGGGCCCCACGATCCAGCTGGGCCAGCAGACCCTGATCATGGTGGTCCCATTTTGGGTTTCCTGGCCACGTTTTGGCCCCAATGGATCCATTCTGGGATTCCTGTCCCCATGTTGGATTTCCTTGACCCATTTTTGGTTTTCCTGACCCCAATTTCCTGTAGGACCAGGCCTGGGCCCCACGATCCAGCTGGGCCAGCAGACCCTGATCATGGTGGCCCCAATGGATCCATTTTGGGTTTCCTGGTCCCATTTTGGGTTTCCTGGCCCCATTTTGGGTTTCCTTGCCCAATTTCCTTTAGGACCAGGCCTGGGCCCCACGATCCAGCTGGGCCAGCAGATCCTGATCACAGTGGGCCCCAATGGATCCATTTTGGCATCCCTGTCCCCATTTTGGGTTTCCTGGTCCCATTTTGGGTTTTCTTGCCCCTTTTTGGGAATTTTTGGGGTCCTTGGCTCCATTCCTGACCCCCAGCTCCTTTAGGACCAGGCCTGGGCCCCACGATCCAGCTGGTCCAGCAGACCCTGATCATGGTGACCCCATTTTGGGTTTCCTTGCCCCATTTTTGGGTTTCCTTGCCCCATTTTGGGTTTCCTGGCCATGTTTTGGGTTTCCTTGCCCTTTTTTGAGGATCCTGACCCCAATTTCCTTTAGGACCAGGCCTGGGCCCCACGATCCAGCTGGGTGAGCAGACCCTGATCACGGTGGACGCCAAGGCCGCGGGCAAGGGCAAGGTGACGTGCTCGGTGTGCACGCCCGACGGCTCCGAGGTGGACGTGGACGTGGTGGAGAACCCCGACGGCACCTTCGACATCTTCTACACGGCCCCCCAGCCCGGGAAATACGTGATCTGCGTGAGGTTCGGGGGGGAGCACATCCCCAACAGCCCCTTCCAGGTCATGGTGAGTCAAAATTGGGGTAAAAATGGGGAGAAATGGGAATTATTGGGGTAAAAATGGGGTAAAAATGGGAATTATTGGGGTAAAAATGGGAATTATTGGGGGAGCACATCCCCAACAGCCCCTTCCAGGTCATGGTGAGTCAAAATTGGGGTAAAAATGGGGAGAAATGGGAATTATTGGGATAAAAATGGGATTTGTTGGGGTAAAAATGGGAATTATTGGGGGAGCACATCCCCAACAACCCCTTCCAGGTCATTGTGAGTGACAATGGGCTGAAAATGGGGAGAAAATGGGAATTATTGGGGTAAAAATGGGAATTATTGGGGAAATTCAAGATCTGTGTGAGATTTGGGGGGAGCACATCCCCAACAGCCCCTTCCAGGTCATGGTGAGTGAAAACGGGGAGGAAATGGGGAAAAACGGGGAGAAAATGGGAATTAGTGCGATAAAAATGGGAATTATTGGGGGAAAATGGGATTTATTGGGGTAAAATGGGATTTATTGGGATAAAAATGGAAATTATTGGGGGAAAATGGGATTTATTGGAGTAAAAATGGGATTTATGGGGGTAAAATGGGAATTATTGGAGTAAAATGGGATTTATGGGGGTAAAACCAGAATTTATTGGGGTAAATTGGGAATTACTGCGATAAAAATGGGAATTATTGGGGGAAAATGGGATTTATTGGAGTAAAAATGGGATTTATTGGGATAAAAATGGAAATTATTGGGGGGAAATGGGATTTATTGAGGGGAAAAATGGGATTTATGGAGGATTTTGGGGGGAAATGATGGAATATGAGGAGAAATTTGGGCAAAGTGCCCAGGGGGGTTTTTGGGGTGCCCTGACCCTCGGTGCCCCCCAGGCCACGGAGCGAGCGCTGCTGGGGGTGAACGGGCTGGACATGGCCGGGCTGCGGCCCTTCGACCTCGTCATCCCCTTCACCATCAAAAAGGGGGAGATCACAGGTGAGGGGGCACAGGGGGGGTTTGGGGGGCGGGGGGAGAGCCCCAGAACAGCCCCAAACGGGCTCCAGAATTACAGAGAGTTGGGGCCAAAGTGCTGTGGAAACGGCGTCAAAAATGGTGTAAAAATGGGGCAAAAATGGTGCAAAAACGGGGCACAAATACTGCAAAATTGGCATAAAAGTTCTGCAAAATCGGGGCAAAAATGCTGTAAATGAGCATTAAAATGCTGCAAAATTGGCACAAAAATGCTGTAAAATTGGTACAAAAATGCTGCAAAATTGGCAGAAAAATACTGCAAAAATGGTGCAAAAATGGGTCAAAAATGCTGCAAAATTGGCACAAAAATGCTGCAAAATTGGCATAAAAATACTGCAAAAATGGTGCAAAAATGGCACAAAAATGCTGCAAAATTGGCATAAAAATGCTGCAAAATCAGCACAAAAATGCTGTACAATTGGCACAAAAATGCTGCAAAATTGGGGCAAAAATGGGTCAAAAATGCTGCAAAATTGGCACAAAAGTTCTGCAAAATTGGGGCAAAAATGCTGTAAATTGGCATAAAAATGCTGTAAATTGACATAAATATGCTGCAAAATTGGGGCAAAAATACAGAAAAATCAGGGCAAAAGTGCTGTAAAATTGGGGCAAAAATGCTGCAAAATTGACACAAAATTGCTGCAAAATTGACGCAAAAATGCTGCAAAATTGGCACAAAAATGCTGCAAAATTGGCATAAAAATATAGCTAGATCAGCTGAAAAATCAGCCCCGAAATCAACCCAAATCAGCCCCAAAATCAGCCCCAAATCACCCCAAAACCACCTCAAAATCAGCTCCAAACCAGCCCTGAAAACAACCCAAAATCAGCCCCAAATCCTCCAAAATCAACTCTGAAATCAGCCCCAAATTAGCCCCAAATCCCCCTAAATCAGCTCCAAACCAGCTCAAAATCAGCCCCAAAATCAGCCCAAAATCCCCCAAAATCAACCCAAAAAACCTCTTGAGTGTCCTCAGGTGTGCCCAGGTGTCCCCAGCCCCTCCAGCTGTCCCCAGGTGTGCTGACCCCTGTCCCCTGTGTCCCCTGTCCCCAGGTGAGGTGCGGATGCCCTCGGGCAAGGTGGCCATGACAATCCCCAGGTGTCCCCAGCCCCTCCAGGTGTCCCCAGCTGTCCCCAGGTGTCCTCAGCCCCTCCAGGTGTCCCAGATGTGTCCCAGATGTGTCCCCAGGTGTGCTGTCCCCTGTCCCCAGGTGAGGTGCGGATGCCCTCAGGCAAGGTGGCCATGACAATCCCCAGCTGTCCCCAGCTGTCCCAGCTGTCCTCCAGGTGTCCCCAGGTGTCTCTAGGTGTGTCCCAGGTGTCCCCAGGTGTGCCCATGTGTGCTGACCCCTGTCCCCTGTGTCCCCTGTGTCCCCTGTCCCCAGGTGAGGTGCGGATGCCCTCAGGCAAGGTGGCCATGACAAACCCCAGGTGTCCCCAGCCCCTCCAGGTGTCCCAGGTGTCTCTAGGTGTGTCCCAGGTGTCCCAAGGTGACCCCTGTGTCCCCTGTCCCCAGGTGAGGTGCGGATGCCCTCAGGCAAGGTGACCATGACAATCCCCAGGTGTCTCAGGTGTCCCCAGCCCCTCCAGCTGTCCCAGGTGTCCCCAGGTGTCTCTAGGTGTGTCCCAGCTGTCCCTAGGTGTCCCCAGGTGTGTCCCCAGCTGTCCCCAGGTGTGCCCATGTGTGCTGACCCCTGTCCCCTGTGTCCCCTGTGTCCCCTGTGTCCCCTGTGTCCCCTCTGTCCCTTGTGTCCCCAGGTGAGGTGCGGATGCCCTCGGGCAAGGTGGCCACCCCGGACATCACGGACAACAAGGACGGCACCGTCACCGTCAGGTTCGCGCCCAGCGAGGCCGGGCTGCACGAGATGGACATCCGGTGTGACAATATACATATACCAGGTATATAGGGGATTCTATAGGGGATTCTATAGGGGATTTATGGGGTCTGGGGTGTGGCTGCACGAGATGGACATCCGCTGTGACAACATACATATACCTGGTATTCTATAGGGGATTTATAGGGGATTCTATAGGGGATTTATGGGGGATTTATGGGGTCTGGGGTGTGGCTGCACGAGATGGACATCCGCTGTGACAACATACATATACCTGGTGTGTATAGGGGATTCTATAGGGGATTCTATAGGGGATTTATAGGGGATTTATGGGGTGTGGCTGCACAAGATGGACATTCGCTGTGATAACATACATATACCAGGTATGTATAGGGGATTTCTGGGGGATTTATGGGATTTATGGGGTCTGGGGTGTGGCTGCACGAGATGGACATTCGCTGTGATAACATACATATACCTGGTGTGTATAGGGGATTCTATAGGGGATTCTATAGGGGATTTATAGGGGATTTATGGGGTGTGGGGTGTGGCTGCACGAGATGGACATCCGCTGTGACAACATACACATTCCAGGTATGGGATTCTATAGGGGATTTATGGGGGATTTATGGGGGATTTATGGGGTCTGGGGTGTGGCTGCACGAGATGGACATTCGCTGTGACAATATACATATACCAGGTATTCTATAGGGGATTCTATAGGGGATTTATAGGGGATTTATGGGATTGGGGTGTGGCTGCACGAGATGGACATCCGCTGTGACAACATACACATTCCAGGTATTCTATAGGGGATTCTATAGGGGATTCTATAGGGGATTTATGGGATTGGGGTGTGGCTGCACGAGATGGACATTCGCTGTGACAACATACACATACCTGGTGTGTATAGCGGGTTTATGGGGGATTCTATAGGGGATTTATAGGGGATTAAGGGGATTTATGGGGTCTGGGGTGTGGCTGCACGAGATGGACATTTGCTGTGACAACATACATATACCAGGTATTCTATAGGGGATTTATAGGGGATTTATAGGGGATTTATGGGATTCTATAGGGGATTTATGGGATTGGGGTGTGGCTGCACGAGATGGACATTCGGTGTGATAACATACATATGCCAGGTATATAGGGGATTCTATAGGGGATTTATGGGGGATTTATGGGGTCTGGGGTGTGGCTGCACGAGATGGACATTCGCTGTGACAACATACACATTCCAGGTATTCTATAGGGGATTTATGGGATTCTATAGGGGATTTATGGGGGATACTATAGGAGATTTATGGGATTTTATAGGGGATTTATGGGTGATTCTATAGGAGATGTATGGGATTTATGGGGGATTTATGGGTGATTCTATAGGGGATTTATGGGATTCTATAGGGGATTTATGGGGTCTGGGGTGTGACTGCATGAGATGGACATTCGCTGTGACAACATACACATTCCAGGTATTCTATAGGGGATTCTATAGGGGATTTATGGGATTCTATGGGGGATTTATGGGATTCTATGGGGGATTTATAGGGGATTTATGGGGTCTGGGGTGTGGCTGCATGAGATGGACATCCACTGTGACAATATACATATACCAGGTATGGGATTTATAGGGGATTTATAGGGGATTTATAGGGGATTTATAGGGGATTTATGGGGGATTTATGGGGTCTGGGGTGTGACTGCATGAGATGGACATCCAGTGTGACAATATACATATACCAGGTATAGGGGATTTATAGGGGATTCTATAGGGGATTTATAGGGGATTCTATAGGGGATTTATGGGGTCTGGGGTGTGGCTGCACAAGATGGACATCCAGTGTGACAACATACACATTCCTGGTATGGGACTGGGGGGATTTGGGGAATTTTTGGGGGTCTGGGGACAATCTGGGGGATCTGGGGACACCGTGGGGATGTCCCCTGACCCCCCATGTCCCCCCCATGTCCCCCCCATGTCCCCGTGTCCCCTCCCCAGGCAACCCCCTGCAGTTGTACGTGGGTGATGGGAGTCACACGGGGGTGGCTTTGGGGGGATTTTTGGTGTCTCTGTCCCCATGGGGGATTTGGGGACAATCTGGGGGATTTGGGGACAGTGTGGGGACACTGTGGGGATGTCCCCTGACCCCCCCATGTCCCTGTGTCCCCCCCAGGCAGCCCCCTGCAGTTCTATGTGGATTACGTGAACAGCGGCCACGTCACGGCCTACGGGCCCGGCCTGAGCCACGGCACCGTCAACCGGCCGGCGACCTTCACCGTCAACACCAAGGACGCTGGGGAGGGTAGGGACACCTGGGGACACCTGGGGACATTGGGGACACGCCTGGGGACAGCTGGGGACACCTGGGGACATTGGGGACACGCCTGGGGACACCTGGGGACACCTGGGACATTGGGGACACACCTGGGGACAGCTGGGACACACCTGGGACAGCTGGGACAGCTGGGACACACCTGGGACACACCTGGGGACACCTGGGGACAGCTGGGGACAGCTGGGACAGCTGGGGACACACCTGGGACATTGGGGACACGCCTGGGGACAGCTGGGACACACCTGGGGACACACCTGGGGAGACACTGGGGACGCTTGACCCTGTCCTTCCCCCAGAGCCCTGTCCCCATGTCCCTGACAATGTCCCCATGTCCCTTGTCCCCAGGGGTCTGTCCCTGTCCCTAACCCTATCCCTGACAATGTCCCCTGTCCCTAACCCTGTCCCCAATGTCCCCATGTCCCCAGGGGGTTTGTCCCTGTCCCCAGGCTGTCCCCATGTCCCTAACTCTGTCCCTGTCCCCAGGGGGTCTGTCCCTGTCCCTAACCCTGTCCCCAATGTCCCCAATGTCCCCAGGGGGTCTGTCCCTGCCCCATGTCCCTGACAATGTCCCCAATGTCCCCAATGTCCCCAGGGGGTCTGTCCCCATGTCCCTAACCCTGTCCCTGTCTCCAGGGGGTCTGTCCCTGTCCCTAACCCTGTCCCCAATGTCCCCTGTCCCCAGGGGGTCTGTCCCTGGCCGTGGAGGGCCCCTCCTGTCCCTGACAATGTCCCCAATGTCCCCATGTCCCCAGGGGGTTTGTCCCTGTCCCCAGGCTGTCCCCATGTCCCTAACTCTGTCCCTGTCCCCAGGGGGTCTGTCCCTGTCCCTGACAATGTCCCCAATGTCCCCATGTCCCCAGGGGGTCTGTCCCTGGCCGTGGAGGGCCCCTCTTGTCCCTGACAATGTCCCCAATGTCCCCAGGGGGTCTGTCCCTGTCCCTAACCCTGTCCCTAACCCTGTCCCCAATGTCCCCAGGGGGTCTGTCCCTGGCCGTGGAGGGCCCCTCCAAGGCCGAGATCAGCTGCCAGGACAACGGGGACGGCACCTGCTCCGTGTCCTACCTGCCCGTGCTGCCCGGGGACTACGGCATCGTGGTCAAGTACAACGACAAGCACATCGCAGGGAGCCCCTTCACCGCCAGGATCACTGGTAAAAAACCCCAAAAAAACCAAAAAAAATGGGGAAAAATAACAAAAAATGGGAAAAAACTGAAATCTGGGAAAAAATCCCATCAAAAACCACCGAAATCTGCCCGAAAATCTGCCCCAAAACCCCCCAAAACCCCCTGAAATCCCACTGGGGTCACAAGCACATCGCAGGGAGCCCCTTCACCGCCAGGATCACGGGTACAGAAACCTCAGAAATGGGGAAAATTAACAAAAAACTGAAAATCTGGGGAAAAATCCACAAAAAATCCCTGAAAAAATGAGAAAAATCCCCCTACAAACCCCTGAAATCACACTGGGGTCACAAGCACATCGCAGGGAGCCCCTTCACCGCCAGGATCACCGGTAAAAAACACAAAAAAAAACCAAAAAAATGGGAAAAAATAACAAAAAATGGGAAAAAACTGAAATCTGGGAAAAAATCCCATCAAAAACCACCAAAAACTGCCCTAAAACCTCCCCAAAAAACCCTGAAATCACACTGGGGTCACAAGCACATCGCAGGGAGCCCCTTCACCGCCAGGATCACCAGTAAAAAATGCCTGAATTGGGGAAAAAAACACAAAAAATGGGAAAAAACTGAAATCTGGGAAAAATCCCCATCAAAAACCACCGAAATCTGCCCAAAAAACTGCCCCAAAACCCCCTAAAAACCCCTGAAATCACACTGGGGTCAGGTACAACGACAAGCACATCACAGGGAGCCCCTTCACTGCCAGGATCACCGGTAAAAAAACCAAAAAACCCAAAAAAATGGGAAAAATGGAAACAACCCGAAAAAATCCCCATCAAAAACCACCAAAAACTGCCCCAAATCCCCCTAAAAACCCCTGAAATCACACTGGGGTCACAAGCACATGGCAGGGAGCCCCTTCACTGCCAGGATCACAGGTACAGAAACCTCAGAAATGGGGAAAAATGGGGAAAAATAACAAAAAACTGAAAATCTGGGAAAAAAACCACAAAAAATCCCCATCAAAATCCTCCAAAAACTGCCCAAAAACCCCCCCTAAAACCCCTGAAATCACACTGGGGTCACAAGCACATGGCAGGGAGCCCCTTCACCGCCAGGATCACTGGTAAAAAACACAAAAAAAACCACAAAATGGGAAAAAATAACAAAAAATTGAAAATCTGGGGAAAAACCCACAAAAAATCCACAAAAAATCCCTGAAAAAATGAGAAAAATCCCCCTAAAACCCTCTGAAATCACACTGGGGTCACCAGCACAAGCAGGGAGCCCCTTCACTGCCAGGATCACCGGTAAAAAACACACAGAAATGGGGAAAAACTGGAAAAAATCCCAAAAAAATTTTGAAAAAACCCACCAAAAAATGGGAAAAAAATCCTCAAAGAAATGAGTGCCCCCTTGAAGAGCCCAGTGACCCCTCAGTGACCCCTCAGTGACCCCTGTGTCCCCCCTGCTGTCCCCTCACTGTCCCTGTCCCTCCCCAGGTGACCCCACTGACCCCTCAGTGACCCCTGGGTGTCCCTGTGTCCCCTCACTGTCCCTTTGTCCCCTCAGGTGACCCCACTGACCCCTCACTGACCCCTCACTGTCTCCTGCCCTCCCTGCTGTCCCCTCACTGTCCCTTTGTCCCCCCAGGTGACCCCACTGACCCCTCAATGACCCCAATGACCCCTCACTGACCCCTCACTGTCCCTTTGTCCCCCCGAGGTGACCCCACTGACCCCTCAGTGACCTCTCACTGTCCCCTCACTGTCCCTGTCCCCCCAGGTGACCTCAGTGACCCCACTGACCCCTCACTGTCCCTTTGTCCCCTCAGGTGACCCCACTGACCTCTCACTCAACCCTCACTGTCCCCTGTCCCCCCTCAGTGACCCCTGGGTGTCCCTGTGTCCCCTCACTGTCCCTTTATCCCCCCCAGGTGACCCCACTGACCCCTCAGTGACCCCACTGACCCCTCAGTGACCCCTCAGTGTCCCCTGTCCCCCCAGGTGACCCCACTGACCCCTCAATGACCCCACTGACCCTTCACTGACCCCTGGGTGTCCCTGCTGACCCCTCACTGTCCCCTGTCCCCCTCAGGTGACCCCACTGACCCCTCAGTGACCCCTGTGTGTCCCTGCTGTCCCCTCACTGTCCTTGTCCCCCCTAGGTGACCCCACTGACCCCTTTGTCCCCCTCAGTGTCCCCACTGTCCCCTGACTGTCCCTTGTCCCCCCCAGGTGACCCCACTGTCCCCTTGTCCCCTCAGTGACCCCTCAGTGACCCCACTGTCCCCTGACTGTCCCTTTGTCCCCCCCAGGTGACCCCACTGTCCCCTTGTCCCCTCAGTGACCCCTCAGTGACCCCGCTGTCCCCTCACTGTCCCTGTCCCCCCAGGTGACGATTCCCTGCGCCAGTCCCACCTCAAGGTCGGCGCCTCGGCCGAGATCCCGCTGGACATCGGGGAGAGTGACCTGAGCCAGCTGAGCGCCACCGTCAGCGCCCCCTCGGGCAGGAGGGAGCCCTGCCAGCTCAAACGGCTCAGGGACGGCCACCTGGGTGAGGGGACATTGGGGACATCCCTGGGGACATGGGGACACAGAGCCCTGCCAGCTCAAACGGCTCAGAGATGGACATCTGGGTGAGGGGACATCCCTGGGGACATGGGGACATGGGGACACAGAGCCCTGCCAGCTCAAACGGCTCAGGGACGGCCACCTGGGTGAGGGGACATCATTGGGGACATGGGGACATCCCTGGGGACATGGGGACACAGAGCCCTGCCAGCTCAAACGGCTCAGGGACGGCCACCTGGGTGAGGGGACATTGGGGACATCCCTGGGGACATGGGGACACAGAGCCCTGCCAGCTCAAACGGCTCAGGGACGGCCACCTGGGTGAGGGGACATTGGGGACATCCCTGGGGACATGGGGACATCATTGGGGACATCCCTGGGGACATGGGGACATCATTGGGGACATCCCTGGGGACATGGGGACACAGAGCCCTGCCAGCTCAAACGGCTCAGGGACGGCCACCTGGGTGAGGGGACATTGGGGACATCCCTGGGGACATCCCTGGGGACATGGGGACACAGAGCCCTGCCAGCTCAAACGGCTCAGGGACGGCCACCTGGGTGAGGGGACATTGGGGACATCCCTGGGGACATGGGGACACAGAGCCCTGCCAGCTCAAACGGCTCAGGGACGGCCACCTGGGTGAGGGGACATTGGGGACATCCCTGGGGACATCCCTGGGGACATGGGGACACAGAGCCCTGCCAGCTCAAACGGCTCAGGGACGGCCACCTGGGTGAGGGGACATCATTGGGGACATGGGGACATCCCTGGGGACATGGGGACACAGAGCCCTGCCAGCTCAAACGGCTCAGGGACGGCCACCTGGGTGAGGGGACATCATTGGGGACATGGGGACATCCCTGGGGACATGGGGACACAGAGCCCTGCCAGCTCAAACGGCTCAGGGACGGCCACCTGGGTGAGGGGACATCATTGGGGACATCCCTGGGGACATCCCTGTGGACATGGGGACACAGAGCCCTGCCAGCTCAAACGGCTCAGGGACGGCCACCTGGGTGAGGGGACATTGGGGACATCATTGGGGACATGGGGACATCCCTGGGGACATGGGGACATCCCTGGGGACATCCCCGGGGACATGGGGACATCTTGTTTGTCCCTCAGAGAGTCAAGGAGAACCTGGTCCGTGTGTCCCTGTCCCTGTCCCCGTGTCCCTGTGTCCCTGTCCCTGTGTCCCTGTGTCCCCCTGTCCCTGTCCCTGCCCTTGTGTCCCTGTGTCCCTGTGTCTCTCTGTCACTGTCCCTGTGTCCCTGTGTCCCCGTGTCCCTGTCCCCAGGGTGTCCCTGTCGCTGTCCCCTGACTGTCCCTGTGTTCCCGTGTCCCTGTGTCCCTGTCCCACAGGTGTCCCTGTGTCTCTGTCCCTGTGTCTCTGTCTCTGTGTCCCTGTCCCCAGGGTGTCCCTGTCGCTGTCCCTGTCCCCAAGGTGACCCTGTCGCTGTCCCCTGACTGTCCCTGTCCCCAGGGTGTCCCTGTCTCTGTGTCCCTGTGTCCCCCTGTCCCCGTGTCCCTGTCCCTGTGTCCCTGTCACTGTGTCCCTGTGTCCCCCTGTCCCCGTGTCCCTGTCCCTGTGTCCCTGTCACTGTGTCCCCGTGTCCCTGTCCCCAGGGTGTCCCTGTCTCCATGTCCCCCTGTCCCCGTGTCCCTGTCCCTGTGTCCCTGTCACTGTGTCACTGTGTCCCTGTCCCCAAGGTGACCCTGTCCGTGTCCCCGCAGGGATCTCGTTCGTGCCCCACGAGGTGGGGGAGCACCTGGTCCATGTCACCCGGGGGGGACAGCCCCTGCCCCGCAGTCCCCTGGCTGTCACCGTGTCCCTGTGTCCCTGTGTCCTGTCCCTGTGTCCCTGTCCCCAGGGTGTCCCTGTCCCCAAGGTGACCCTGTCCGTGTCCCTGTCCCCGCAGGGATCTCGTTCGTGCCCCACGAGGTGGGGGAGCACCTGGTCCATGTCACCCGGGGGGGACAGCCCCTGCCCCGCAGTCCCCTGGCTGTCACCATCAGCCAGGCCGAGCTCGGTGACGCCTCCCGGGTGCGGCTGCGGGGACCCGGCCTGAGCGAGGGGACAACGTTCCAGCCAGCGCAGTTCATCATCGACACCCGCGAGGCTGGTGCGGGCTGGGAGCCACTGGGAGAGACTGGGACGGACTGGGAGGGACTGGGAGGGGATGGGAGGGGATTGGGAGCCACTGGGAGGGGACTGGGAGGGACTGGGAGGGACTGGGAGGGGGTTTGGGGACACTGGGAGGGACTGGGAGCGACTGGGATGGATTGGGAGGGACTGGAATGGGATTGGGAGGGGGTTTGGGGAAACTGGGAGGGACTGGGATGGATTGGAAGGGGACTGGGAGGGACTGGGAGGGGGTTTGGGGACGCTGGGAGGGACTGGGAGGGACTGGAATGGGATTGGGAGAGACTGGGAGGGGGTTTGGGGACACTGGGAGGGGACTGGGAGGGACTGGGATGGACTGGGAGGGGGTTTGGGGACACTGGGAGGGACCGGGAGCAGATTTGGGGACACTGGGAGGGACTGGGAGGGACTGGGATGGATTGGGATAGACTGGGGGGAACTGGGAGGGGATTGGGGGGACTGGGAGAGACTGGGAAAGGATTGAGGAGGGACTGGGAGGGGACTGGGGGGGCACTGGGAGGGGATTGGAAGGGACTGGGAGGGACTGGGGGGAACTGGGAGGGGATTTGGGGACACTGGGAGGGGATTGAGGAGAACTGGGAGGGACTGGGAGGGGGTTTGGGGACACTGGGAGGGACTGGGAATGGATTGGGATGGACTGGGAAGGACTGGGAGAGGATTTGGGGGCACTGAGAAGGTATTGGGATAGACTGGGATGGACTGGGGACAACTGGGATGCACTGGGGGGCACTGGGAGAGGATTGGGAGGGACTGGGAGGGACTGGGAGTGGATTTGGGGACACTGGGAGGGACAATTTTGGATATTTTCGGGGTTTTTTTGGGATATTTTAGGGGTTTTTATCCAATATGGCAGATTTTGGGATTTGGGGTTTTTTGGGGTGAATTTTTGGGATTTTTGGGGTCTGTCCTGACCCCCTGTGACCCCTCAGGGTCTGGGGTCTCCCCCTGCCCAGTGAGGGGATTTATGGGGGGATTTATGGGATTTTATGGGGTTTTCTTGGGGTATTTTAGATTTTTTATCCAATATGGAGGATTTTGGGATTTGGGGATTTTTTGGGGTGGATTTTTGGGATTTTTGGGGCGTGTCTTGACCCCCTGTGACCCCCCAGGGTACGGGGGGCTCAGCCTGTCCAGTGAGGGGATTTATGAGGGGATTTATGGGATTTTATGGGGGGATTTATGGGAGGTATTTGGGGTATTTATGGGGTTTTTATCCAGTATGGCAGATTTTGGGATTTGGGATTTTTTTGGGGTGAATTTTTGGGGCCTGCCCTGACCCCCTGTGACCCCTCAGGGTACGGGGGGCTCAGCCTGTCCATCGAGGGGCCCAGCAAGGTGGACATCACCACGGAGGAGCTGGAGGACGGCACCTGCAGGGTCTCCTACTGCCCCACCGAGCCCGGAAACTACATCATCTCCGTGAAATTCGGGGAGCAGCACGTGCCTGGTGGGCACTGCGGGCACTGGGAGGGACTGGGAGGGGAATGGGGGGGACTGGGAGGGCACTGGGAGGGACTGGGAGGGGATTGGGGGGCACTGGGAGGGACTGGGAGGGACTGGGAGGGACTGGGAGGGACTGGGAGGGGAATGGGAGGGGATTGGGTGGGGATTGGGGGGCACTGGGAGGGACTGGGAGGGGATTGGAGGGGACTGGGAGGGGATTGGAGGGGATTTGGGAGGGACTGGGAGGGGATTGGGGGGCACTGGGAGGGCACTGGGAGGGACTGGGAGAGACTGGGAGGGAACTGGGAGGTGATTTGAGGGAACTGGGAGGGACTGGGAGGGGACTGGGGGAAACTGGGAGTGAATTTGGGGGGCACTGGGAGGGACTGGGAGGGATTGGGGGTGGATTTGGAGGGACTGGGAGAGACTGGGAGGGGATTGAGAGGGACTGGGAGAGGACTGGGAGGAACTGGGGGGCACTGGGAAGGACTGGGAGGGACTGGGAGGGACTTGAGGGAAACTGGGAGTGAATTTGGGGGGCACTGGGAGGGGATTGGGAGGGACTGGGAGGGACTCGGATGGTCTGGGAAGGGATTGTGGGGTACTGGGAGTTACTGGGAGGGGACTGGGAGAGGATTGGTGGGTACTGGGAGTTACTGGGAGTTACTGGGAGGGCTCTGGGATAATTTGAGGAGGTTTTGGGGGGTCCCCACTGACCCCAAACCCCCCCAGGGAGCCCCGTGTGGGTCTGGGGCTGCCTCACCTGGGGGGGATTTTGGGTCTGGGGGCTCTGAGGGCTCTGGGACAATTTGGGGAGGCTCTGGGGGGTCCTCACTGACCCCTCCCCCCCCCAGGGAGCCCCTTCTCGGTGAAGGTGACGGGGGAGGGGAGGGTCAGGGAGAGCATCACGCGCCGGCGCCGCGCCCCCCCCGAGGCCAGCGTGGGGACCCCCTGCGACCTCAGCCTCAAAATGCCCGGTGAGACAGGGGCAGGGGTCCTGGGGGGGCTGGGGGGGGGGTCCTGGGGGGTCCTGGAGGGGATTTGGGGACCCTCAGGGGGTCCTGAAAATTGTCAGGATATCCCCGAGCATCCCTGGGGGTCTTTGGGGGGTCCTGGGGGGGTCCTGGAGGGGTCTGGGGCGGTACTGGGGGGGATTGGGGGGGTCTGGGGGGGGGTCTTGGAGGGGATTTGGGGACCCTCAGGGGGTCCTGAAAATTATCAGGAAGTCCCTGAGCATCCCTGGGGACCCTCAGAGGGTCCTGGAGGGGGTCTGGGGGGTCCAGGAGGGGATTTGGGGACCCTCAGGGGGTCCTGAAAATTGTCAGGAAGTCCCTGAGCATCCCTGGGGAGGGTTTGGGGGGTCCTGGGGAGGGTCTGGAGGGGTCTGGGGCGGTACTGGGAGGGATTGGGGGGGTCTAAGGGGGTCTTGGAGAGGATTTGGGGACCCTCAGGGGGTCCTGAGAGTTGTCAGAAAGTCCCCAAGCATCCCTGGGGGTGTTTGAGGGGGTCCTGGGGGGTCCTGGAAAGGAATTTGGGGACCCTCAGGGGGTCCTGAAAATTGTCAGGAAGTCCCTGAGCATCCCTGGGGGTGTTTGGGGGGTCCTGGGGGTCTTTAGGGCGTCCTGAAGGGGTCCTGGGGGGGTCCTGGAGGGGATTTGGGGACCCTCAGGGGGGTCCTGAAAATTGTCAGGAAGTCCCTGAGTATCCCTGGGGGTGTCTGGGGGGTCCTGGGGAGGGGATTAGGGGGCTTGGGGGGGTCCTGGGGAGGTTCTGGAGGGGACCAGGAGGGGATTTGGGGACCCTCAGGGGGTCCTGAGAGTTGTCAGGAAATCCCTGAGCATCCCTGGGGGTGTTTGGGGGGTCCTGGAGGGGTCTGGGGTGGTCCTGGGGGGATTGGGGGGGTCTGGAGGGGTCCTGGAGGGGATTTGGGGACCCTCAGGGGGTCCTGAAGGGTGTCAGGAAGTCCCTGAGCATCCCTGGGGGTCTTTGGGGGGTCCTGGGGAGGGTTTGGAGGGGTCCTGGGGGTGTCCTGGGGGGTCCAGGAGGGGATTTGGGGACCCTCAGGGGGTCCTAAAAGTCTGAAAATCTCATTTTTTCCCCAGTTTCTCTGTTGTTCCCCCCAGAACTGTCCATCTCCGAGCTCTCAGCTCAGTCACTGCTCCCTCATGGAACATTTTACCCATTTTTACCCCAAATAACCCAATTTTTTACCCTAAATAACCCATTTTTACCCCAATTTCTCCCCAGAACTCTCCATCTCCGAGGTCTCAGCCCAGCTCATGGAACATCTCTCCTGTCTTTCACCCCAATAACCAATTTTTTACCCAATTTTCTCCCCCAATAACCCATTTTTACCCATTTTCTCTGGTTTTTACCCCATTTCTCCCCAGAACTCTCCATCTCGGAGGTCTCAGCCCAAGTGACCGGTCCCTCATGGAACATTTTACCCCATTTTTACCCAATTTCCCTCTTTTTCCCCCCAGAACTCTCCATCTCCGAGGTCTCAGCCCAGGTGACCGGTCCCTCATGGAACATTTTACCCATTTTTACTCATTTTTACCCCATTTTCTCCCCCAATAACCCATTTTTACCCCAATAACCTGTTTTTTACCCCATTTTCTCCCCAGAGCTGTCCATCTCAGAAGTCTCAGCCCAAGTGACCAGTCCCTCACGGAACGTTTTACCCATTTTTAACCCAATTTTCTCCCCCATTAACCCCATTATTACCCCATTTTTACCCATTTTTACCCCATTTTCCCCCCAGAACTCTCCATCTCCAAGTCTCAGCCCAAGTGACCGGTCCCTCATGGAACATTTTACCCATTTCTACCCCGTTTTCTCCCCCAATAACACATTTTTACCCAATTTTCTCCCTCAATAACCCCATTTTTAACCCAATTTCCCTGTTTTTTACCCCATTTTCCCCCCAGAGCTGTCCATCTCGGAGGTCTCAGCCCAGGTAACCGGTCCCTCATGGAACATTTTACCCATTTCTACCCCATTTTCTCCCCCAATAACCCATTTTTTACCCCATTTTCTCCCCCAATAACCCATTTTTACCCCATTTTTACCCATTTTTACCCCCTTTTCCCCCCAGAACTCTCCATCTCGGAGGTCTCAGCGCAGGTGACCGGTCCCTCATGGAACATTTTACCCATTTTTACCCAATTTTCTCTCCCAATAACCCATTTTAACCCCATTTTCTCCCTCAATAACCCCATTTTTACCCAAATAACCCATTTTTACCCCATTTTCTCCCCAGAACTGTCCATCTCCGAGGTCTCAGCGCAGGTGACCGGTCCCTCATGGAACATTTTACCCATTTTTACCCCCAATAACCCCATTTTTACCCAAATAACCCATTTTTTACCCCATTTTCCCCCCAGAGCTGTCCATCTCGGAGGTCTCAGCGCAGGTGACCGGTCCCTCGGGCCAGCCCGTGGCCGCGCAGGTGCTGCCGGGCGCGGGGGGCGCGGTGGGCGTTCGTTTCGTGCCGCAGGAGACCGGAGCTCACCGGGTCAGCGTCAAGGACCGCGGGCAGCACGTGCCGGGGAGCCCCTTCCAGTTCACCGTGGGACCCCTGGGCGAGGGGGGAGCCCACAAGGTGCGGGCGGGGGGCCCGGGGCTGGAGAGAGCCGAGGCCGGGACCCCCGGTGAGTGAAAATGGGGAAAAAAAACTAAAAATGGGGGAAAAAAATAAAATATGGGGGGGGAAATAACAAAATATGGGTCTGGGGGCCCGGGGCTGGAGAGAGCCGAGGCTGGGACACCTGGTGAGTGAAAATGGGGAAAAAAAACCAAAATATGGGTCTGGGAGAGCTGAAATGGGTCTGGGGGCCCAGGGCTGGAGAGAGCCGAGGCCGGGACCCCTGGTGAGTGAAAATGGGGGAAAAAGGGAAAAAATGGGGGGAAAAACCCAAATATGGGGAAAAAACCAAAAAATGGGGAAAAAAACCAAAAAAAGGGGCTGGAGAGAGCCGAGGCCGGGACCCCTGGTGAGTGAGAGACAGAAAATGAGGGAAAAAAATCAAAATATGGGGGAGAAAAAACAAAAAAATGGGGGAAAAAATAAAAAAAATGGGGCTGGGGGCCCGGGGCTGGAGAGAACCGAGGCCGGGACCCCTGGTGAGTGACAGAAATGGGGAAAAAAACCTAAAAATGGGGGGAAAAAACCAAAATATGGGTCTGGGGGCCCGGGGCTGGAGAGAGCCGAGGCCGGGACACCTGGTGAGTGAAAATGGGGGAAAAAAACCTAAAAATGGGACTGGGAGAGCTGAAATGGGTCTGGGGGCTGGAGAGAGCCGAGGCCGGGACACCTGGTGAGTGAAAATGGGGAAAAAAAACCTAAAAATGGGGGAGAAATAGCAAAAAATGGGGGAAAAAAACCTAAAAATGGGGGAAAAAATTAAAAAAAATGGGTCTGGGGGCCCAGGGCTGGAGAGAGCCAAGGCTGGGACACCTGGTGAGTGAGAGAAATGGGGGAAAAAATCCAAAAAATGGGGCTGGGAGAGCTGAAATGGGTCTGGGGGCCCGGGGCTGGAGAGAGCCGAGGCTGGGACACCTGGTGAGTGAAAATGGGGAAAAAAAACTAAAAATGGGGAAAAAAATCCAAAATATGGGTCTGGGGGCTCGGGGCTGGAGAGAGCCGAGGCCGGGACCCCTGGTGAGTGAAATGGAGAAAAAAAACCTAAAAATGGGGGAATAAAACTCAAAAATGGAGGGGAAAAATCAAAAAAAATGGGTCTGGGGGCTCGGGGCTGGAGAGAGCCGAGGCCGGGACCCCTGGTGAGTGACAGAAATGGGAATGGGAACTGAAAAAATGGGGGAAAAAATCCAAAATATGGGTCTGGGGGCTCGGGGCTGGAGAGAGCCGAGGCTGGGACACCTGGTGAGTGAAAATGGGAAAAAAAAACCAAAAAATGGGGAAAAAACCCACAAAAAATGGGGCAAAAAAAACCAAAATGGGTTTGGGGGCCTGGGGCTGGAGAGAACCGAGGCTGGGACCCTCGGTGAGTGAAAATGGGGGAAAAAAACCCAAAATATGGGGGAGAAATAGCAAAAAATGGGGGAAAAGACCCAAAAATGGAGGATAAAAACCCAAAAATGGGGCTGGGAGAACAGAAATGGGGTTGGGGACCCCCGGTGAGTGAGAGCCAAAAATGGGGGAAAAATCCCAAAAACCAAAAAGTGGGAACTGCAAAAACGAGGTCTCTATGTCTGTGTAAGGTTTGGGGATTTTTGGTTGGTTTTTAGGGCAGTTTTTGGGATATTTTGGATTGGTTTATAGGATTTTTTAGGATTTCTGACCCCATTTCCCCATTCCCAGCCGAGTTCAGCATCTGGACGCGCGAGGCCGGCGCTGGGGGTCTGTGCGTGCTGGGATTTTGGGGCAGATTTTGCCATGGTTTATAGGGTTTTTGGGGTTGGATTATGGGGTTATTTGGGTCAGTTTTGGGGTTTTTTGGATTGGTTTATAGGATTTTTTTGGGATTTCTGACCCCATTTCCCCATTCCCAGCCGAGTTCAGCATCTGGACACGCGAGGCCGGCGCCGGGGGTCTCTGTGTCTCTGTGTGTGCTGGGATTTTGGGTTTTTTTGGGGCAGTTTTGGGATGGTTTATAAGGTTATTTGGGTCAGTTTTTGGGTTTTTTGGGGCAGTTTTTAGGATTTCTACCCCATTTCCAGCCGAGTTCAGCATCTGGACGCGCGAGGTCGGCGCCGGGGTCTGTGTGTGCTGGGATTTTGGGGCAGATTTTGGATGGTTTTTAGGGGTTTTGGGGTTGGTTTTTGGGGTTTTTTGGGTTGGTTTTTAGGATTTCTGACCCCATTTCCCCATTCCCAGCCGAGTTCAGCATCTGGACGCGCGAGGCCGGCGCTGGGGTCTGTGTGTGCTGGGATTTTGGGCAGTTTTTGGGACAGTTTTTGGATGGTTTATAAGGTTTTTTGGGTCGGTTTTTGGGTTTTTTGGGTTGGTTTTTAGGATTTCTCACCCCCTGACTCTCTCCCCAGCCGAGTTCAGCATCTGGACGCGCGAGGCCGGCGCCGGGGGTCTCTGTGTCTCTGTGTGTGCTGGGATTTTGGGGTTTTTTGGGGCAGTTTTTGGATGGTTTATAAGGTTATTTGGGTCAGATTTTGGGATATTTTGGATTGGATTTTAGGATTTTTTGGGATTTCTGACCCCCATTTCCCCATTCCCAGCCGAGTTCAGCATCTGGACACGCGAGGCCGGCGCCGGGATCTGTGTGTGCTGGGATTTTGGGGCAGATTTTGCCATGGTTTATAGGGTTTTTGGGGTTGGTTTATGGGGTTGTTTGGGTCGGGTTTTGGGTTATTTTGGGGTTTTTGGGTTGGATATTAGAATTTTTTGGGGTTTTTCACCCCCTGACCCCATTCCCAGCCGAGTTCAGCATCTGGACGCGCGAGGCCGGCACCAGAGTCTGTGTGTGTGCTGGGATTTTGGGGTTTTTTGGGGCAGTTTTTGGATGGTTTATAAGGTTATTTGGGTCAGTTTTTGGGATATTTTGGATTGGTTTATAGGATTTTTTTAGGATTTCTGACCCCATTTCCCCATCCCCAGCCGAGTTCAGCATCTGGACGCGCGAGGTTGGCGCCGGGGTCTGTGTGTGCTGGGTGGGGTTTTAGGATTTTGGGCAGTTTTTGCCATGGTTTATAGGGTTTTTGGGGTTGGATTATGGGGTTATTTGGGTCGGGTTTTGGGTTATTTTGGGGTTTTTGGGTTGGATATTAGAATTTTTTGGGGTTTTTCACCCCCTGACCCCATTCCCAGCCGAGTTCAGCATCTGGACGCGCGAGGCCGGCGCTGGGGTCTGTGTGTGCTGGGATTTTGGGGCAGATTTTGCCATGGTTTATAGGATTTATGGGGTAGTTTGGGTCAGTTTTTGGGGTTTTTTGGGTGGGATTTTAGGATTTCTGACCCCATTTCCCCCATTTCCAGCCGAGTTCAGCATCTGGACGCGCGAGGCCGGCGCCGGGGTCTCTGTGTGTGCTGGGATTTTGAGCAGTTTTAGGATGGTTTTTAGGGTTATTTGGGTCGGTTTTTGGGATATTTTGGATTGGTTTATAGGATTTTTTTAGGATTTCTCACCCCCTGACTCCCTCCCCAGCCGAGTTCAGCATCTGGACGCGCGAGGCCGGCGCCGGGGGTCTCTCCATCGCCGTCGAGGGCCCCAGCAAGGCCGAGATCGCCTTCGAGGATCACAAGGACGGCTCCTGCGGCGTCTCCTACGTGGTGCAGGAGCCCGGTCAGCAACGGGGCTTGGGGTTTTTGTGGGATTTTTATGGGGTTTTGGGATGGGATTTTTAGGGTTTTTCAGCCTTTTTTCTCCCCCAGGTGATTATGAGGTGTCAGTGAAGTTCAACGACAGCACAACCCCGAGAGGGGACAGAAACGGGATTTGGGGCGGGGATTTCTGATGGTTTTGGGGTTTTTGGGATGGGATTTTTGATGGTTTTAGGATTTTTGGAGCAGCATTTTTGATGGTTTTGGGGTTTTTGGGCTGGGATTTTCAGGATATTTAGGATTTTTTCCCTTCTAGGTGATTATGAGGTGTCAGTGAAGTTCAACGACAGCACAGCCCCGAGAGGGGACAGAGCTGAGATTTAGGGAGCGAATTTTGGGGATTTTCAGGAGCAGTTTTTGAGATTTTTAGGATGGGATTTTTGATGGTTTTGGGGTTTTTGGGATGGGATTTTCAGGATTTTTGGTCTGGGATTTTCAGGACATTTAGGATTTTTTCCTTTCCAGGTGATTATGAGGTGTCAGTGAAGTTCAACGACAGCACAGCCCCGAGAGGGGACAGAGCTGAGATTTGGGGCAGGGATTTTTGGTGTTTTTGAGGTTTTTGGGATGGGATTTTTGATGGTTTTGTGATTTTTTAGGATGTATTATTTAGGATTTTTTCTCCCCCAGGTGATTATGAAGTCTCAGTGAAGTTCAACGACGAGCACATCCCCGAGAGCCCGTTCGTGGTGACGGCCGCGGCCCCCAGCGACGCCGCGCGGCGCCTCACTGTTTCTAGCCTTCAGGTGAGGCACCTGGAGACCCCAAAAACCCCAAAAAACCCAAAAAATCCCAAAAAAAACCGGCACAGAACCCCCTGGAGAGCGGGGGGGGCCCGGCCAGCGCAGCCCCCAGGAACTGCAGGGAGATTTTGGGGTTTGTAGGGGAAGTTTTGGGGTTTGTAGGAGAAATTTTGGGTTTTTTAGGAGAAATTTAGGGGTTTTTAGGGGCAGATTTTGGGGTTTATAGGGGCAGCTTTGGGGTTTTTAGAAGTTTTGGGGTCTGTAGGGGCAGGTTTGGATTTGTAGGGGAAGTTTTGGGGTCTGTAGGAGAAATTCTGGGATCTGTAGGGGCAGGTTCAGGGTCTGTAAGAGAAGTTTGGGGTTTGTAGGGGAAGTTTTGGGGTTTGTAGGGGAAGTTTTGGGGTTTGTAGGGGCAGGTCTGGGGTCTGTAGAGGAAGTTTTGGGGTCTGTAGGAGAAATTTTGGGGTTTTTAGGAGAAATTTTGGGGTTTTTAGGGGAGGTTTTGGGATCTGTAGGGAAAGTTAAGGGGTTTGTGGGAGAAATTTTGGGTTTTTTAGGGGCAGATTTTGGGGTTTAGGGTCTCTAGGGGCAGGTTTGGGTTTTGTAGGGTCAGGTCTGGGGTTTGTAGGGGAAATTTTGGGGTTTTTAGGGAATGTTTTGGGGTTTTTAGGGGCAGGTCTGGGATCTGTAGGGGAAGTTTTGGGGTTTGTGGGAGAAATTTTGGTGTTTGTAGGGGCAGATTTTGGGGTTTAGGGTCTCTAGGGGCAGGTTTGGAGTTTGTAGGGTCAGGTCTGGGATCTGTAGGGGCAGGTTTGGGGTTTGTAGGAGAAATTTTGGGGTCTGTAGGGGAAGTTTTGGGGATTTTAGGGGAAGTTTTGGGGTTTTTAGGATAAATTTTGGGGTTTGTAGGGGAGGTTTTGGGGTTTTTAGGGGCAGATTTTGGGGTTTGGGGTCTGTAGGGGCAGGTTTGGGGTTTTTAGGAGAAATTTTGGGGTTTTTAGGGGAAGTTTTGGGGTCTGTAGGGGCAGATTTTGGTGTTTGGGGGGGCAGATTTTGGAGTTTGTATGGGAAGTTTTGGGGTTTGTGGAAGAAATTTTGGTGTTTTTAGGGGCAGATTTTGGTGTTTGGGGTTTTTAGGGTCAGGTCTGGGATTTGTAGGGGAAATTTTGGGGTTTTTAGGAGCAGATTTTGGTGTTTGGGGTCTGTAGGGGCAGGTACAGGGTTTATAAGGGAAGTTTGGGGTTTGTAGGGGAAGTTTTGGGGATTTTAGGGGAAATTTTGGGGGTTTTAGGGGAAATTTTGGGGGTTTTAGGAGAAGTTTTGGGAGTTTTAGGGGCAGATTTTGGGGTTTGGGGTTTTTAGGGGAAGTTTTGGGGTCTGTAGGGGAAATTTTAGGGTCTGTAGGGGCAGATTTTGGGGTTATAGGGGCAGGTTTGGGGTTTGTAGGGGAAGTTTTGGGGTTTGTAGGAGCAAATTTTTGGGTTTTAAGGCAGATTTTTAGGATCTGGGAGCAGATTTTAGATTTCCAAGCAGATTTTGAGGTTTTTAAAGCAGATTTTCAGGTTTTTAGAGCAGATTTTGGGTTTCTTAAAGCAGATTTTTGGATTTCCAAGCAGGTTTTTTGGGTTTAAAGCAGATTTTTTCGATTTCAAAGCAGATTTGGGGGTTTAAAAGCAGATTTTTTCGATTTTTAAGCAGATTTGGGGATTTTAAAGCAGATTTTTTAGATTTCCAAGCAGATTTTAGGTTTCTTTAAGCAGATTTTGAGGTTTTAAAAGCAGATTTTGGGTTTTTTAAGCAGATTTTTGGGATTTTAAAGCAGATTTTCAGGTTTTTAAAGCAGATTTTAGGTTTTTAAAGCAGATTTTGGGATTTCAAAGGAGATTTTTTGGGTTCCAAGCAGATTTTTTTAGATTTCCAAGCAAATTTGGGGGGTTTTTAAGCAGATTTTAGATTTTAAACCAGATTTTTAGATTTTAAAGCAGATTTTTGGTATTTTAAAGCAGATTTTTTGGGTTTAAAGCAGATTTTTTAGATTTAAAAGCAGATTTTTTAGATTTCAAAGCAGATGTTCAGGTTTTTAAAGCAGATTTTTGGTATTTTCAAGCAGATTTTGGGGTTTTTAAGAAGATTTCTGGGTTTTCAAAGCAGATTTTTAGATTTCCAAGCAGATTTGGGTATTTTAAAGCAGATTTTGAGGTTTTTCAAGCAGATTTTTTTAATTTTCAAGCAGATTTTGGGATTTTAAAGCAGATTCTGAGGAATTTTAAGGAGATTTTTGGGATTTTAAAGCAGATTTTTTAGATTTCAAAGCAGATTTTGGGATTTCCAAGCAGATTTTAGATTTTCCAAGCAGATTTTAGGTATTTTAAATCAGATTTTGGGGTTTTTTAAGCAGATTTTAGGTTTCTTTAAGCAGAATTTTTAGATTTCCAAGCAGATTTTTGGGATTTGAAAGGAGATTTTAGGTTTCTTTAAGCAGATTTTGGGGTTTTGAAGCAGATTTTGGGATTTTAAAGCAGATTTTGGGGATTTTAAAGCAGATTTTCAGATTTTTAAAGCAGATTTTAGGTTTCTTTAAGGAGAATTTTTAGATTTCCAAGCAGATTTTTTGGGTTTAAAGCAGATTTTGGTATTTTAAAGCAGATTTTGGGTTTTTTTAAGCAGTTTTTTGGGATTTTAAAGCAGATTTTCAGGTTTTTAAAGCAGATTTTTGGTATTTTAAAGCAGATTTTGTAGGTTTTAAATCAGATTTTGGGGACTTTTAAGCAGATTTTGGGGTTTTAAAGCAGATTTTAGATTTTTAGGCAGATTCTGGGCTGTGCCCTGGGGTCCCTGCGCTGGCCCAGCCCCTCCCCCCGGGGGTCCCGGGGTCTCTCTCGTGTCTCTGATAAAGGCTTTGAACAGGGGGGGGAGGGGAAGGGGCAGGACCCAAAATAACAAAAAAAAAACCCCAAAAATTCCCCAAATTTGGGGTCCCCGCTGGTTCTGCCCCAGCCCCTCCCCCCAAGGTAAGTTGGGGTCAGGGGGGGACCCCAAAAATTCCCCCCCCCCCCTTTAGGGACCCCCCAAACCCCAAAATAAATAAAAATAAAAATAAAAATTTTGGGGTTTGGTGCTCCCCATGGGGGGTTAAAAGGGGGGAGGATTTGGGGTTTTAAATTTTTTTAGGATTTATTTTTTTATTTCCCCGTAATTTTGAGGTGAGGATTTGGGATTTTCAATTTTTTGGGATTTTTAATTCCCAAAAAATTTTTGAGTTGAGGTTTTGGGGTTTCTCTAAATCCCCCAAATTTTTGGGATGAGGTTTTGGGATTTAAAATTTTTTTGGGATTTTTCTACTCCCCCAAAATTTTTGGGGTGAGGATTTGGGGGTTTAAATTTTTTTAGGATTTATTTTTTTATTTCCCCGTAATTTTGAGGTGAGGATTTGGGATTGTTCAATTTTTGGGGATTTTTCTACCCCAAAAAATGTTTGGGATGAGGATTTGGGGTTTTAAATTTTTGGGATTTTCAATTCCCCCATAATTTTGTGATGAGAATTTGGGATTTTTCTACCCCAAAAAATATTTGGGGTAAGGTTTTGGGGTTTCTCTAAATCCCCAAAATTTTTGGGGTGAAGTTTTGGGGTTTTAATTTTTTTTTTAATTTTTCTACTCCCTCAAAATTTTTGGGATGAGAATTTGGGATTTTAATTTTTTTTTTCCTAATTCCCCCCAAAATATTTGGGGTGAGGATTTTGGGTTTTAAATTTTTTGGATTTTCAATTCCTAAAAAATTTTTTGGATGAGGATTTGGGGTTTCTCTAAATCCCCAAAATTTGGGGAATTTAATTTAGGATTTTAATTTTTTAAATTTGGGATTTTAATATTTTTTTAATTTTTCTACTCCCCCAAAATATTTGGGGTGAGGATTTGGGATTTTAATTTTTTTTTTAATTTTCCATTCCTCCAAATTTTTGGGATGAATTTTTGGGGTCGTTTTTCCCCTCTTTGGGATTTTTGGGGGAGAATTTTGGGGTCCCCCCTCCCTAAATTGAATTTTTTTGTGGATTTTTTTTTTTTTTTTAATCCCCTTTGAGCATTTTTGGGGTGAAAATTTGAGAATTCCCCAAAACCTGAATTTCTCCCACCCCCACCTCAAAATTTGGGTTTTTTGGGTTTTTTTGGGGGAGGGGTTTGAGGTTTTTAGTTAATTTATTTTATTTTATTTTATTTTATTTTATTTTGTTTAATTTTATTTTATTTTATTTTTATTTTATTTCATTTTATTTTATTTAATTTTTATTTATTTATTTTATTTATTTATTTTATTTTATTGGATTTTTTAGATATTTAAAAATGTTTTTGTGGGGATAATTTGGGGTTTTTTGTGGGGTTTTTTCTGAAGTTATTTTTCTTTTCTTGGGATTTTTGGGGGGGTTAATTTTGGATTTATTTTGGATTTATTTTTGGTTTTTTGGGGGCTTTTTTGGGATTTTTGGGAGGATTTTTTAATTTCTTTGTGATTTTTTGTTTTGTTTTGTTTGGATTTTTTTAGTTTTGATTTTTTGTTTGTTTTGGGGTTTTTTGAGGTTTCTTTGGGACTTTTTTGAGCTTCTTTTTTTTTGTTTCTTTGAGGTTTTTTGGGGGGTTTTTTGGAGTTTTTTGTTTTTGTTTTGTTGCTCTTTGGGATTTTTTTTTTCTGTTTCTTTGGGAATTTTTGGGAGGTTTTTGGGGATTTTCTGTTTGTTTTTTCAGGGGGGTTTATTTGGAATTTTTATTTTATTTTTTCTTGGGGTTTTCCTGTTTCTTTGGGTTTTTTGTGGGGTTTTTTGGAGGGTTTTGTTTTTATTTTATTTTTTTGGGGGAGAGGTTTTTGGGGATTTTTATGTTTTGGGATTTTTTTGAGGGGTTACTTTGGGATTTTTGGGGGTTTTTTTCTGGTTTCTTTAGAGTTTTTTGGGGAGTGTTGTGTTTTTCTGTGGAGTTTCTTTGGCAAATTTTTGGCGTTTATTTTATTTCATTTCATTTTATCTTATTTTATTGTATTTTATATTATTATGTTTTATATTGTTTTATTTCACTTTATATTGTTGTATTTTATTTTATTCCATTTTATTTCATTTTATTTCATTTTTATTATATTTTATTTTATTTTATTCTATTTTATTTTATTTTATTTCATTTCATTTCATTTTAATTTTATTATATTCCATTTTATTTTACTTTATTTTATTTCATTTTTATTTTATTTGATTCCATTTTTATTATTTTATTTGATTCCATTTTAATTATATTTTATTTTATTCTATTCTATTTTATTTTATTTCATTTTATTTTTATTTTATTTTATTCCATTTCATTTCATTTTTATTTTATTTGATTCCATTTTTATTGTATTTTTTTATTCTATTCTATTTTATTTCATTTTATTTTTATTTTATTTTATTCCATTTCATTTCATTTTTATTTTATTTTATTCCATTTTTATTATATTTTTTTATTCTATTTTCTTTTATTTCATTTCATCTTAATTTAATTTAATTTATATTTTATTTTATTTCATTTCATTTTTATTTTATTTTATTCAATTTTTTTTTATTCTATTTAATTTAATTTAATTTTTATTTTATGTTATTTTATTTTATTTTATTTTATTCCATTTCATTTTATTTCATTTTTATTTTATTCCATTTTATTTTACTTTATATAATTTTTTCTATTTTATTTTATTTCATTTCATTTTTATTTTATTTTATTCCATTTCATTTCATTTTTATTTTATTTTACTTCATTTTTATTATATTTTTTATTCTAATCTCTTTAATTTAATTTAATTTTTATTTTATTTTATTTTATTTCATTTTATTCCATTTCATTTTATTTTTATTCCATTTTTATTTTACTTTATTTTATTTTATTCTATTTTATTCTATTTCATTTTTATTTTATTTTATTCCATTTTTATTATATTTTTTTATTCTATTTAATTTAATTTAATTTTTATGTTATTTTATTTTATTTTATTTTATTTCATTTTATTTTATTCCATTTTTATTGTATTTTTTATTCTATTTAATTTAATTTTTATTTTATTTCATTTCATTTCAATTTATTTTATTTCATTTCATTTTTATTTTATTTGATTCCATTTAATTTCATTTTTATTTTATTTTATTTTATTTTATTTTATTTTATTTTATTTCATTTTATTCCATTTCATTTTATTTTTATTCCATTTTTATTTTACTTTATTTTATTTTATTCTATTTTATTTTATTTCATTTTTATTTTATTTTATGCCATTTTTATTATATTTTTTATTCTAATCCCTTTAATTTAATTTAATTTAATTTTATTTTATTTTATTTTATTTTATTTTATTTCATTCCATCTCGCACCATTTCCCCACCATTTTTCCCCTTTTTCCCCCTCCTCTCCCATTTCCCTCCCCCATCCCCATCCCTGTGGGGGGAGGGTCTCTCTCTCCCCCCTCCCCCTCCCCATTTTGGGGTCCCTGACCGGATTCCCGCGCAGGAGTCGGGGCTCAAGGTTCACCAGCCGGCCTCGTTCGCCGTCAGCCTCAACGGGGCCAGGGGCGCCCTGGACGCCAAAGTGCACAGCCCCTCGGGGGCCCTGGAGGAGTGCCACATCTCTGAGGTCACCCCAGGTGAGGGACACCTCGGGGACACCCCAAAAATTGGGGACATCCCAAAAAAAACCCCAAAAAAACCCCAAAAAATTGGGTGTTCCTATAAAAATCGGTTCAATTTTCATGAAAATCACCAAATTCTACCCCAAAATCTGCTCTGTTCCCACCCCTGGGGAGGTGTCACATCTCTGAGGTCACCCCAGGTGAGGGACACCCCAAACATTGGGGTACATCCTAAAAAAAACCCAAAAAAACCCCAAAAAATTGGATGTTCCTGTAAAAATCGGTTCAATTTTCATGAAAATCGTCAAATTCTGCCCCAAAATCTGCTCTGTTCCCACCCCTGGGGAGGTGCCACATCTCTGAGGTCACCCCAGGTGAGGGACACCTCGGGGACACCCCAAAAAATTGGGGTACAGCCCAAATAAAACCCCAAAAAATTGGGTGTTCCTGCAAAAATCGGTTCAATTTTCATGAAAATCAGGAAATTCTACACCAAAATCGGCAAATCCTGCCCCAAAATCTGCTCTGTTCCCACCCCTGGGGAGGTGCCACATCTCTGAGGTCACCCCAGGTGAGGGACACCTCAGGGACACCCCGAAAATTGGGGTACACCCCAAAAAAAACCCAAAAAAATTGGGTGTTCCTATAAAAATCTGCAGATTCTACACCAAAATCCACAAATTCCACCTCCAAAATTCATCAATTCCACCCCAAAATCTGCTCTGTTCCCACCCCTGAGTGTTGTCACAGCTCTGAGGTCACCCCAGGTGAGGGACATCCCGAAAATTGGGGGTACAACCCAAAAATTGGTGTACATCCTAAAAAAAACCCCAAAAAATTGGGTGTTCCTCTAAAAATCTGTTCAATTTTCATGAAAATTGGGTAATTCAACACCAAAATCGGCAAATTTCACTCCAAAATCTGCCCCACTCCCACCCCTTGGTGCTGTCACAGCTCTGAGGTCACCCCAAGTGAGGGACACCTCGGGGACACCCCAAAAATTGGGGTACAGCCCAAAAAACCCTAAAAAAATTGGGTGTTCCTATAAAAATCTGCAGATTCTACACCAAAATCCGCAAATTCCACCTCCAAAATTCATAAATTCCACCCCAAAATCTGCTCTGTTCCCACCCCTGGGTGCTGTCACATCTCTGAGGTCACCCCAGGTGAGGGACACCCCAAACATTGGGGCACATCCTAAAAAAACCCTAAAAAAATTGGGTGTTCCTCTAAAAATCAGTTCAATTTTCATGAAAATTGGGTAATTCTACACCAAAATCGGCAAATCCCACCCCAAAATCTGCCCCATTCGCACCCCTGGAGGAGTGCCACATCTCTGAGGTCACCCCAGGTGAGGGACACCTCGGGGACACCCCAAAAAATTGGGGTACAGCCCAAAAAAATCTGAAAAACTTGGGTATTCCTATGAAAATCGGTTCAATTTTCATGAAAATCAGGAAATTCTACACCAAAATTGGCAAATTCCACCCCAAAATCTGCTCTGTTCCCACCCCTGGGGAGGTGCCACATCTCTGAGGTCACCCCAGGTGAGGGACACCCCAAAAATTGGGGTACACCCCAAAAAAACCCCAAAAAAATTGGGTGTTCCTATAAAAATCTGCAGATTCTACACCAAAATCCGCAAATTCCACCTCCAAAATTCATAAATTCCACCCCAAAATCTGCTCTGTTCCCACCCCTGGGTGCTGTCACAGCTCTGAGGTCACCCCAGGTGAGGGACACCCCAAAAATTGGGGTACACCCCAAAAAAACCCAAAAAAATTGGGTGTTCCTATAAAAATTGGTTCAATTTTCATGAAAATTGGGTAATTCTACACCAAAATCGGCAAATCCCACCCCAAAATCTGCCCCATTCGCACCCCTGGAGGAGTGCCACATCTCTGAGGTCACCCCAGGTGAGGGACACCTCGGGGACACCCCAAAAAATTGGGGTACAGCCCAAAAAAATCTGAAAAACTTGGGTATTCCTATGAAAATCGGTTCAATTTTCATGAAAATCGCCAAATTCTACCCCAAAATCCACAAATTCTATCCCGAAATCTGCCCCTTTCCAAACCCTTGAGTCTCACATCTCTGAGGTCACCTCAGGTGAGGGACACCCCAAACATTGGGGTACATCCTAAAAAAACCCCAAAAAATTGGGTGTTCCTGCAAAAATCGGTTCAATTTTCATGAAAATCAGGAAATTCTACACCAAAATCGCCAAATTCTATCCCAAAATCTGCTCTGTTCCCACCCCTGGGTTTTGTCACAGCTCTGAGGTCACCCCAAGTGACGGACACCCCAAAAAATTGGGGTACAGCCCAAAAAAAAAACCCAAAAATTGGGTGGTCCTGTAAAAACTGGCTCAATTTTCATAAAAATTGGGAAATTCTACCCCAAAATCTGCAAATTCCACCCCAAAATCTGCTCCCATTCCCATAAAAATGGGATTTCAGGGATCATTTTGAGATTTCAGGGATAATTTTAGGTCCCCTTTTCCCCAGACAAATTCACCCCGTGCTTCATCCCACAGAAATTTGGGATTTTTGGAGTTTCAGGGATAATTTTGGAGTTTCAGGGATAATTTTAGGATTTCAAAGATGATTTTGAGCTCCATTTTCTCCAGACAAACTCACCCTGCACTTCATCCCACAGGAATTTGATATTTCTGGATTTTCAGGGATAATTTTGGAGTTTCAGGGATAATTTTAGGATTTCAAAGATGATTTTGAGCTCCGTTTTCCCCAGACAAATACGCCGTGCACTTCATCCCACAGGAATTTGAGATTTCTGGAGTTTCAGGGATAATTTTTGGGTTTCAGGGATAATTTTGGGATTTCAAAGATGATTTTGAGCTCCATTTTCCCCAGACAAACTCACCCTGCACTTCATCCTTTGGCATTTGGGATTTCTGGGATTTCAGGGCTGATTTTAGGATTTCAAAGATGATTTTGAGCTCCGTTTTCCCCAGACAAATACGCCGTGCGCTTCATCCCACGGGAGAACGGCGTCTACTCCATCGACGTGAAGTTCGAGGGCTCCCACATCCCCGGGAGCCCCTTCAAGGTCCGGGTGGGAGAGCCAGGACAGGCCGGGGATCCGGGCCTGGTCTCGGCCTACGGGCCCGGCCTGGAGGGAGGCACCACAGGTACGGAATTTGAGGGGAAAAAATGGAAATTTTGGGGGAAAATGAGAATTTAGGAGGTTATAGGGTTGAGGTGCATTACAGGTATGGAATTTGGGGGGAAAAAACAGGAATTTGGGAGGGATCTGTGGCAGGGCAGTGATCCGGGCCTGGTCTTGGCCTACAGGCCCGGCCTGGAGGGAGGCACCACAGGTATGGAATTTTGAGGGAAAAAGGGCAATTTTCGGAGAAAAACCAAGAATTTTGGAGTTTATGGGGGTGTGAGGCATTACAGATGTGGAATTTGAGGGGGAAAATCAGGAATTTGGGAGAAAAAACAGGAATTTGGGAGGGATCTGTGGCAGGGCAGTGATCCGGGCCTGGTCTTGGCCTACAGGCCCGGCCTGGAGGGAGGCACCACAAGTATGGAATTTTGAGGGAAAAATGGCAATTTTTGGAGAAAAAACAGGCATTTCGGAGTTTATGGGGGTGTGGGGCATTACAGGTGTGGAATTTGGGGAAAAAAAGCAGGAATTTGGGGGAAAAAAACCAGGAATTTTAGAAGGATCTGGGATCAGCTGGGTATTCACGCCTGGTCTCAGCCTACAGGCCCGGCCTGGAGGGAGGCACCACAGGTATAAGATTTGAAAGAAAAATGGAAGTTTTTGGGAAAAAACCCGAGGAATTTGGGAGGTTGTGGGGGTGAGGAGCATTACAGGTACAGAATTTGGGATTTCTCTGTGAGATGTGTATGAACCCCATGGAATTTGGGGTTCAAATCCCTCCTTCCATTGAATTTGGGGTTCAAACCTCTCCATGGAATTTGGGGGTTCTCAGCAGGGTCTGAACTCCCCTTCCATGAAATTTGGGGTTTTTAATGGGGTCTAATGTTTGGATTTTGGGGTCTGGACAAATCCCATGGGGATTTGGGGTTTCTCAGTGGGATCTGCATGAACCCCACGGAATTTAGGATTCAAATCCCCTTTCCCATGGAAATTTGGGGGTTGTTAATGAGGTCTCATGTTGGAATTTGAGGTTTCTCAGTGGGGTCTGGATGACTCCCCTGGATTTTGGGGACCCCCCAACCCCAAATTTTGTGTTTCCCCTCAGGCTCCCCGGCCGAGTTCGTGGTGAACACGTCCAAGGCGGGCCCGGGCGCTCTGGCCGTGACCATCGAGGGCCCGTCCAAGGTGACCATGGAGTGCCACGAGTGCCCCGAGGGCTTCAGGGTCAGCTACACCCCCATGGCCCCCGGCAGTTACCTGATCACCATCAAATTTGGGGGGCCCCACCACATCGTGGGGAGCCCCTTCAAGGCCAAGATCACCGGTGAGGGGCGGTGGGGGGAATTTTTGGGGGGGTTTGGGGGGGGTTAAAGAGGGTTTGGGGGAATTTTTGGGGGATTTAAAGGAGGTTTAAAGGGGATTTTGGGGCAATTTTTGGGGGGTTTGGGAGGTTTAAAGGGATATGGGGGGAATTTTTGGGGGGTTTGGGGGTTTAAAGGGGGTTCAAAGCCCTGAATTTTTGGGTTCAAACCCTGTATTTTTGGCTTCAAACTCCTGTATTTTTAAGTTCAAACCCCTTTATTTTTAAGTTCAAATCCCTGTATTTTTTAGATTCAAACCCCTGTATTTTTGGGTCCCCAACCCCTGTATTTTCAGGTTCAAACCCCTGTATTTTTAAATTCAAACTCCTGTATTTTTGGGTTCAAACTCCTGTATTTCTGTGCTCCCAACCCCTCCCAATTTTTATTTCCCCCCAATTTTTTTATGTCCTCCCCCTGTATTTTTGTGTCCCCAACCCCTGTATTTTTAGGTTCAATCCCCTGTATTTTTATGCCCCCAACCCCTCATTTTTGAGGTTCCATCCCATATTTTAGGTCCCAAACCCTGTATTTTTGGGTTCAAACTCCTCATTTTTGAGATTCCACCCCTCCATTTTTTAGGTTCAAACCCGCCATTTTTTGTGTTCCCAACCCTCATTTTTTTGCTGTTCACCCCCAATTTTTTACGTTCAAACCCCTGTATTTTTAGATCCCAACCCCTCATTTTTGATGTCCCTATCCCCAGTTTCTGAGGTTCCACCCCCCCATTTTTAGGTTCAAACCCGCCATTTTTTGTGTTCCCAAACCCTCCCCAATTTTTATTTCTCCCCCATTTTTTAGGTTCAAACCCCTCATTTTTTTGAGATTCCAGCCCCAATTCTTTTACGTTCCAACCCCTGATTTTTTTGAGGCTCCCTCCCATTTTTTAGGTTCAAACCCCTGTATTTTCAGGTTCAAACTCCTGTATTTTCAGGTTCAAACCCCTCCATTTTTTAGGTTCAAACCCCTCATTTTTTTAAGATTCCACCCCCAATTTTTTTAGGTTCCAACCCCTGATTTTTTTGAGGCTCCCCCCCATTTTTTAGGTTCAAACCCCTCATTTTCAGGTTCAAACCCCTGTATTTTTGGGTTCAAACTCCTGAATTTTTGTGTCCCCAACCCCTCATTTTTTATGTCCCACCCCCAATTTTTTAGCTTCAAACCCCTGTATTTTTAAGTTCAAACCCCTGTGTTTTCAGGTTCAAACTCCTGTATTTTTGTGCTCCCAACCCCCCAATTTTTGATGTTCCACCGCCCGTTTTTTAGGTTCAAACTCCTCATTTTTGCTGTTTCCCCCCTCATTTTTTTAGGTTCAAATCCCTGTATTTTTAAGTTCAATCTCCTGTATTTTTGGGTTCAAACCCATAAATTTTTAGGTTCAAACCCCTGTATTCTTGGGTTCAAACCCCTGTATTTTCAGGTTCAAACCCCTGTATTTTTTAGATTCAAACCCCTGTATTTTTGGCTTCAAACCCCTGTATTTTTGTGTCCCCAGCCCCCTGATTTTTGAGGTTCTCCCCCAATTTTTTTCAGTTCCAACCCCTGTATTTTTTTGATGCTCCCTCGCATTTTTTAGGTCCCAACCTCTGTATTTCTGTGCTCCCAACCCCTCTGTAATTTGATTTTCCCCCCAGGCCCCCGTCTGGTGAGCAGCCACAGCCTCCGCGAGAGCTCCTCGGTGCTGCTGGACTCGGGGGGCCCCTCCCCCAGCCCCGGCCCCGCCCCCTCCGCGCCCCCCCCGGGCCCCCCCAAATTCTCCGACGCCTCCAAGGTGGTGGCCAAGGGGCTGGGGCTCAGCAAGGGCTTCGTGGGCCAGAAGAATTCCTTCACTGTGGATTGCAGCAAGGCTGGTGAGGAAAAATAAAATAAAAATAAAAATAACCACAAAAAATGACACAAAAATAACCCCAAAAATAACCAAAATAACCCCAAAAAATCACCTTTAAATAGCCAAAAATGAGTCAAAATAACCCCAAAAATTATCTGAAATAACCCTAAAATAACCCTAAAAATAACAAAAATAACCCCAGAAATAACCCCAAAAATTATCTGAAATAACCCCAAAAATTATCTGAAATAACCCCAGAAATAACCCCAGAAATTCCTTCACTGTGGACTGCAGCAAGGCTGGTGAGGAAAAATAACCCCAAAAATGAGCTAAATAACCCCAGAAATAACCCCAAAAATTATCTGAAATAACCCCAAAAATAACCCTAAAAATGAGCTAAATAACCCCAAAATAACCCCAAAAAATCACCCTGAAATAGCCAAAAAATGACCTAAAAAAACCCCAGAAATAATCTCAAAATAACCCCAAAAATGAGCTAAATAACCCCAAAAATAACCCCAAAAATTATCTGAAATAACCCCAAAAATTCCTTCACTGTGGACTGCAGCAAGGCTGGTGAGGAAAAATAACCCCAAAAAATGACGCAAAAATAACCAAAATAACCCCAAAAATAACCAAAATAACCCCAAAAAATCACCTTTAAATAGCCAAAAATGAGCCAAAATAACCCCAAAAATTCCTTCACTGTGGACTGCAGCAAGGCTGGTGAGGAAAATAAAATAAAAATAACCACAAAAAATGACACAAAAATAACCAAAATCACCCCAAAAATGAGCTAAATAACCCCAAAAATAACCCCAAAAATTATTCCAAAAATTATCTGAAATAACCTCAAAATTAACCCAAAATAGCCCCAAAAATTCCTTCACTGTGGACTGCAGCAAGGCTGGTGAGGAAAATAAAATAACAAAAATAACCACAAAAATAACCAAAATAACCCCAAAAATGAGCTAAATAACCCCAAAAATAACCCCAAAAATTATCTGAAATAACCCCAAAATAACCCAAATAATTATCTGAAATAACCCTAAAAATAACCCCAAAAATAACCAAAATAATCCCAGAAATAACCCCAGAAATTCCTTCACTGTGGACTGCAGCAAGGCTGGTGAGGAAAAATAACCCCAAAAATGAGCTAAATAACCCCAAAAATAACCCCAAAATTATCTGAAATAACCCCAAAAATAACCCTAAAAATGAGCTAAATAACCCCAAAATAACCCCAAAAAATCACCCTGAAATAGGCAAAAAATGACCCAAAATAACCCCAAAAATTCCTTCACTGTGGATTGCAGCAAGGCTGGTGAGGAAAAATAAAATAACAAAAATAATCCCAAAAACAAGCCCAGAAATAACAAAAATAACCCCAAAATAACCCCAAAAATGAGTCAAAATAACCCCAAAAAAATCCTTTAAAAATCTTGTAAAGATTCCCTAAATATCCCTAAAAAAATCCCTAAAAAAATGCCTATAAATCCCAAAACCCCCCAAAAATCTCCAAAAAATCCCTCCAAAATCCAAAAAAATCCCAAAAAATCCCCCAAAAAATCCTCAAAAAATCCCAAAAACATCCCCCAAAAAATCCTAAAAAAATCCCTTAAAGTAAAAAAAAATCCCTAAAAAAATTCCTAAAAAACCAAAAAAAATCCCTAAAAAAATCCCTAAAAAATCTCTGAAAAATAAAAAAAAATTCCCTAAAAATCCCAAAAAAAATCACTAAAAAAAAATTTTAAATCCCCCCCAAAAAAATCCCTAAAAAAAAATTTAAAAAAAAATCCCCCAAAAAATCTCTAAAAAATCCCAAAAAAATAATTTAAAAAACCCTAAAAAAACCCAAAAAATCCCTAAAAAATCCTTAAAAAAAATCCCTAAAAATCCCTAAAAAATCCCAAAAAATCTCCCCAAAAAATCCCCAAAAAAACCCAAAAAATATCCCCCAAAACCCCTAAAAATCCCAAAAAAAACCCATATCCTCTTTTTCCCCACCAGGCACCAACATGCTGCTGGTGAGGAACCCCTGCAAACCCCAAAATATCCCTAAAAAGCCAAAAAAAATCCCCAAAAATCTTAAAAAAAAACCCCAAAAAATCCCTTAAAAAATCCCTAAAAAAAATCCCAAAACCCTAAAAATATCCCTCGAAAATTCCTTTAAAATCCAAAAAAAACCTCAAAAAAATCCTTGAAAAATAAAAAAAAAATCCCTAAAACAATCCATTAAAAATCCCTTAAAAATCATTTTAAAAAATCTTTAAAACATCCTTTAAAATCCCTAAAAAAAATCCAAAAAAAATCCCTAAAAAATCCCCAAAAAATCTCAAAAAAATCCTTAAAAAATGTCAAAAAAACCCAAAAAAATGCCTAAAAAATCCCAAAAAACCCCCAAAAAATCCTCTAAAAAAAACCAAAAAATAAAAAAAATCCCCAAAAAAACTCCAAAATCTCTTTTTCCCCCCCAGGCACCAAGATGCTGCTGGTGGGGGTGCAGGGCCCCAGGAACCCCTGCAAACCCCAAAAAAATCCCTAAAAAAACCCAAAAATCCCTAAAAAATCCCAAAAAATCCCTTAAAAAATCTCTTAAAAATCCCAAAAAAATCCCTAAAAATAAAAAAAAAATCCTAAAAATCCCTAAAAAAAAATCTCAAAAATTCCTTTTAAAAATCCCTTTAAAATCCCTTAAAAATCCCCCCAAAATCCCTAAAAATAAAAAAAATCCCAAAAAAACCCCACAAAAATCCCTAAAAAAAATCCTTAAAACATCCTTTAAAATCCCTAAAAAATAAAAAAAAATTAAAAAAAAATCTCAAAAAATCCCAAAAAAATCCCAAAAATCCCCCTAAAAATCCCAAAAAAACTCACTAAAAAAATCCCTAAAAATCAAAAAAAATTCAAAAAAAATCCCCAAAAAATTTTTTAAAAATCCCAAAAAAACCCCAAAAAAACCCCTAAAAATTCAAAAAAATCCCCAAAAAACCCCCAAAATCTCTTTTTTCCCCCCCAGGCACCAACATGCTGCTGGTGGGGGTGCAGGGCCCCAGGAACCCCTGCAAACCCCAAAATATCCCTAAAAAACCCAAAAAAATCCCCAAAAATCTTCCAAAAATCCCAAAAAAAATCCCAAAAATCTTAAAAAAAACCCCCCAAAAAATCCCTTTAAAAATCCCTTAAAAAAAAATCCCAAAACCCTAAAAATATCCCTCGAAAATTCCTTTAAAATCAAAAAAAAACTCAAAAAAATCCTTGAAAAATAAAAAAAAAATCCCTAAAAAAATCCATTAAAAAATCCCTAAAAAATCCATTAAAAATTTAAAAAAATCCTTTTAAAATAAAAAAAAAATCCTTTTAAAATCCCAAAAAATCTCCTTCAAAAATCAAAAAAAATCCCCCTAAAAAAATTTTTAAAAAATCCCTAAAAAATTTTTAAAATCCCAAAAAAATCCCTAAAAATCAAAAAAAAATCCCTAGAAAACCAAAAAAAAATCCCTAAAAATCCCAAAAAAATCCTTTAAAAATCCCTAAAAATAAAAAAAAAAATCAAAAAAAATAAAAAAAAATCCCAAAAAATCCCTAAAAAAATTTTAAAAAATTAGAAAAAATTCCCAAAAAACCCCCAAAATCTCTTTTTCCCCCCCAGGCACCAACATGCTGCTGGTGGGGGTGCAGGGCCCCAGGAACCCCTGCAAACCCCAAAAAAATCCCTAAAAAAACCCAAAAATCCCTAAAAAATCCCTTAAAAAATCTCTTAAAAATCTCTAGAAAATCCCTTAAAAAATCCCAAAAAACTCACCAAAAAAATCCCTAAAAATCCCCCAAAAATAAAAAAAATCTCCCAAAAAATCCCTAAAAAACGAAAACAAATCCCCCAAAAATCCCTAAAAATTCCTTTAAAAATCCTTTTAAATCCCTAAAAAAATCCAAAAAAATCCCTAAAAAATCCCAAAAAAATCATTTAAAAATACTATAAATTAAAAAAAAATCCCTAAGAAATCCCAAAAAATAAAATTAAAAAATCCCTAAAAATAAAAAAATCCCCAAAAATCCTTTAAAAAATCCCTAAAAAAATCCCTAAGAATATCCCGCAAAAAAATCCCTAAAAAATCCTTTTAAAAAATCCCAAAAAAATCCCCCAAAAATAAAAATAATCCCTAAAATCCTCAAAAAATCCCCCAGAGTCCTAAAAAATCCTTTAAAAATCCCGAAAAATCCCTGAAAAATAAAAAAAAATCCCAAAAAAAACCCAAAAAATCCCTAAAAAAACCCCAAAAAAAACCCTAAAAAACTCCAAAAAAACCCCAAAAAACCCCAAAATCTCTTTTTTCCCCCCCAGGCACCAACATGCTGCTGGTGGGGGTGCAGGGCCCCAGGAACCCCTGCGAGGAAATCGTGGTCAAGCACTTGGGCAACCAACTGTACAACGTGGGCTACCTGCTGCGGGAGCGCGGCGAGTACCTGCTGGTGGTCAAGTGGGGAGAGCAGCACGTGCCCAACAGCCCCTTCAGGGTCACCGTGCCCTGAGGGCCACCAAAGTGTCCCCAAAAATGGGGAGGGGTCACACGGGGGGACAGGGGGATGAGAAATGGGGGGGGAAACGGGAAAAAACGGGAAAAAGTTACACAGAAAATGGAAAATGTTACCCAGAAATGGAAAAATTACACAGAAATGGGAAAAAGTTACCCAAAAATGGGAAAAAATGGAAATAAGTTACATAAAAAATGGAAAATGTTGCCCAAAAATGGGAAAAAGTTACCCAGAAAATGGAAAAATTACCCAAAAAATGGAAAATGTTACCCAGAAATGGGAAAAAGTTACCCAGAAAATGGAAAAATTACCCAAAAAATGGAAAATGTTACCCAGAAATGGGAAAAAGTTACCCAGAAAATGGAAAATGTTACCCAAAAATGGGAAAAAACGGGAAAAAGTTACCCAGAAAATGGGAAATGTTACCCAAAAAATGGAAAAATTACCCAAAAAATGGAAAATGTTGCCCAAAAATGGGAAAAAATGGGAAAAAGTTACACAGAAAATGGAAAATGTTACCCAAAAAATGGAAAATGTTACCCAGAAATGGGAAAAAATGGGAAAAAGTTACACAAAAAATGGAAAATGTTGCCCAAAAATGGGAAAAAACGGGAAAAAGATACCCAAAAAATGGAAAATGTTACCCAAAAAATGGAAAATGTTACCCAAAAAATGGAAAATGTTACCCAGAAATGGGAAAAAATGGGAAAAAGTTACCCAGAAAATGGAAAATGTTACTGAAAAATGGGGGAAAAGTTACTGAGAAATGGAAAATGTTACCTAGAAATGGAAAAAGTTACCCAGAAAATGGAAAATGTTGCCCAAAAATGGGAAAAAATGGAAAAAAGTTACCCAGAAAATGGAAAATGTTACCCAAAAAATGGAAAAAGTTACACAGAAAATGGAAAAAAGTTACTCAAAGATGGAAAAAGTTACTGAAAAATGGAAAAAAATCTCGAAAAATGGGGGAAAGTTACTGAAAAATGAAAAATGTTACCCAAAAATTGGGAGAAGTTATGGAAAATATGAGAAAGTTCCTCAGAAATGGGAAAAGTTCCTAAAAAATGGGGGAAAGTTCTGAGAAATGGGGCAAAAGTTGCTGAAAAATGGAAAAAAAAAGTCCTGAAAAACGAGTGGGAGCTCCTCAAAAGTGAGAAAGAATCCTCAAAATTCCCCAAAAATGGGAAAAAAATTCCTCAAAAAATGGAGAAAATTCCTCAAAAGTTGGGAAACCTCCTCAAAACTCCCCCCAAAAATTGATAAAAATCCTTTAAAAATGGGCAAAAATCCCAAAAAATTCCCCAAAAATGTGCAAAAATTGTTGGAAGTTCCCAAATTTTGGGGCCATCCCAAAAAATTTGGGGAAAATTCCCCCCCCAAAAAAATTTGGGGTCCCTCCATGACTTTAAAACCCCCCAAAAATTAAAATTTTTGGGATCCCCCTCCCCAAATTTGGGGTCTCCCCCCTCTCCCCCCCCCCTTTTTTTGGGGGTCCTGGACCCCCCCACGCCCCTCACGCCCCCCCCCCCATCACTGCCCCTCCCCCCCCTCACGCTCCCCCCACCCCAAAATTTTGGGGACCCCCCCCCAATTTTTTCCTCCCTTTTCCCAATTTTTTTTTTTTTTTTATTTTATTGGAATTTTTTATCACCCCTGGGGGGGGTCCCAGCGCTGCCCCCCCCTCAAAAAATAAAAACTTGTTCTGCTTCAGTTCGGATTTTGAGTTTTTTAAGGGGGAATTTGGGTTTTTTTGTGGGGAAAAAAAGGAGAATTTGGGGGTGCTGGGATAAATTTGGGGTCCTGGATGGGATTTTTGGGGAAATTTTGGGGGAAATTTGGAATTTTGGGGGTCCCTGAGGAGGGAAATTGGGATTTTGGGGGTTTGGGGGGGAAAAAAAATGAGAATTTTGGGGTCCTGGGGGGAATTTGGGGGATTTTTGGGGTTTGGGGGGAAGTCCTGAGGGGATATGTGGGGAAATTTGGGGTTTTTTTGGGGAAAAAAAGGAGAAATTTGGGATCCTGGGGGGAATTTTGGGGGTTTTTGGGAATTTTTGGGGGTCCCTGAGGAGGGAAATTGAGTTTTTTGGGGGGTCCTGAGGGGATTTGGGGGAGAATTTGGGTTTTTTGGGGGAAAAAAGGGAAATTTTGGGATCCTGGGATAAATCTGGGGTCTTGAGGGGAAGTTTGGGGCCTTTGGGATTTTTTGGGGGGGTTCCTGGAGGTTTTGGGGGGACAATTTGGGGTTTTGGGAGGGGGGTCTTGAGGAATTTGGGGGGGGTCAAAATTCGCCTCAAAATTCCTCAAAAATCGCTGTAAAATCATCTCAAAATCCCCCAAAAATCACCTCAAAATCTCTCAAAAAATCGCCTCAAAAATCACCACAAAATCTCCTCAAAATCTCTCAAAAAATAGCCATAAAATCACCTCAAAATCCTCCCAAAAATCACCACAAAATCGCCTCAAAAATCGCCACAAAATCACCTCTAAATCCCAAAAAATCGCCACAAAATCGCATCAAAATCCCCCCAAAACTGCCACAAAAATCACATAAACCCCCCCCAAAAAATTTGCCTCAAAACCCCTCAAAAATCGCCACAAAATCCTCAATGTCCCCCCTCAAAACTCTCGTATCCCCCCAAAATTCCCCGTAAAAACCTCCCAACAATTCCCAATCAATCCCTGCACTCCTCCCAACCCCCCTATGCATGACCCCCCCCAAAACCCCCGATTCCCCCCCTCAGAAATCCCCAAAATCCCAAAAAATTCCTTTTATTTTCCCGCCCAAAATCCCCCCTTTCCCTTTGCCCTCACTCAAAATGGCGGCGCTCCCGCCCAAACCCTTTTCCTTTTGCCCTCACTCAAAATGGCGGCGCTCCCCTTTCCTTTTGCCCTCACTCAAAATGGCGGCGCTCCCACCCAAACCCCTTTTCTCTTTGCCCTCACTCAAAATGGCGGCACCCATCGCATCGTCGTGACGTCATTTCCTTTAAAACACACCACTTCCGCTGTTTCCTCCTCATCCCCCCTCCCCCCGCCGCTGGCTGTTCCCTCCTCCTCTCTCTCCCCCCCGCCGCTGTTCCCTGCTCTTTCCCCCCCTCCCTCCGCGGCTGTTCCGCGCCGCGCCGCTCCCCCCCCCGCCGCGCTGCGTCTCCCGGACCCGCAGGATGGAGGTGCTGAACCAGGTGGGGACCCCCCCCCCCAAAAAAAAACCCCCGGGACCCCCCCTCTGCACCAAACCCACCTGGAGACCCCCCCCAGAACCCCCCAGGATCGGTTTGGGGGGTGAAAAGTGGCTGCGACCCCCCCCCTTTTAATGGGGAGGGGATGGGTGGGGAATTTGGGGAGGGGGCTTGGGGGGGGGATTGAGGGGGGGGTGGGTTTGGGAGTCGGAATTTTGGGGGTGAAGTTTGAAATTTTGGGTGGGGATGAATTGAGGAAGGGTCTTTTAATTTGGGGAGGGGGCTGTAAGAATTTGGGGAGGGGGCTGCAAGAATTTGGGGAGGGGGCTCTAAAATTTGGGGCGGATTTTTAAAGGTGGGGGCTTGAAAATTTGGGGGATTTTGGGGTGGATTTTGGGGTGGGGGCGCCTTGAATTTTAATGGGAGTGGAATCCTGAATTTGGGGAGGGGTCGTGGAGGATTTTGGGGAGGGGGCGATGCCCTTTAAAAGGGGAGGGGTCTTTTTTTTGGGGGGGGGGGTCTCGCTGCCGCAGCATTGGGGGGGGGGGGATGATGCAGCAAAAAAAAAAATAATTAAAAATTAAAAAAAAAAGAGTGGGGGGCGGGGTGTGACGTCAGCGTGACGTCACGTTGGGGGTGACCCCTCCCCAATTTAATTTTGTCCTTGGGGGGATTTTGGGGGGATTTTTTGGGGGGGTTTTGGTTTTTTTTTAGGGGGATTTTGGGGTTTTTTGGGGGGATTTTGATTTTTTTGGGGGGATTTTGGGGGTCTCAGCCTCTCCCAAATTTGGGGAGGGGTCTCCGAGCCCCCCCTGAGGGTCTCCCCGCCCCCTCCCCAGTTGGTGGCCGGGGGGCAGTTCCGGGTGGTCAAGGAGCCCCTGGGGTTCCTCAAGCTGCTGGAGTGGGTGAGTGACCCCAAAAAAATCCCAAAATCACCCCAAAAAAATCCCAAAATCCAGCCCCAAAAAATCCCAAAAAAATCCCAAAATCCACCTTAAAATTATCCCAAAATCGCTGCAAAAAATCCCAAATTCCAGCCCAAAGTCACCTCCAAAAAATCCCAAAATCATCTAAAAAAATTCCCTAAACCATCCCAAAATAATCTCCAAAAAATCTCAAAATCATCCCAGAAATTACCCCAAAATCATCCCAAAAATCATCCCAAAATCATCCCAAATTCATCCCTACATACACACTAAATCACTCCCGAAAAATCCAAAAATCCAGCCCAGAACCGTCCCAAAAAAATCCCAAAATCATCCCCAAACCATCCCAAAATCCACACAAAATTAACCCAAAAAAATCCCAAAATCCATCCCAAAAATCATCCCAAAAATCATCCCAAAAAATCCCAAAACCATCCCTAAATCATCTCTGAATTAACCCAAAAATGACCCTGAAATCACCCCCAAAAAATCCCAAAATTCATCCCAAAATCACCATCCCAAAATCACCCCCAGGATCCCCCAAAAATCCCAAAATCCCACTCAGGACACCCCAAAAAATTCCAAAAATTTCCACTGGGACCCCAAAAGCCCCTTTGGGAACCCCCCAAAAATTCCAAAACCCCTCCAGGACCCCCAAAATCCCACCCAAGACCCCCCCAAAAAAACCCAAAACCCCCAAAAATCCCCCCAGGATCCCCCCAAAAACCCCAAAATTCCCCCCAAACCCTGCTGGGACCCCCCAAAAATCCCCCCAGGACCCCCCCAAAAAAACCCAAAAACCCCAAAAGTCCCCCCAGGATCCCCCCAAAAACCCCAAAATTCCCTCAAAACCCTGCTGGGACCCCCAAAAATCCCCCCAGGACCCCCAAAAATCCCCCCCAAAAATCCCAACCCCCTCCAGGACCCCCAAAAATCCCCAAAACCCCTTTGGGACCCCCCCAGGACCCCCCAAAAATTCCAAAATCCTCCCTGGGACCCCCCAAAATCCCATCCAGGGCCCCCAAAACCTCCTTGGGACCCCCCAAAAATCCTCAAAACCCCCCCAGGACCCCCCCAAAAAAACCCAAAACCCCCAAAATCCCACCCAGGACCCCCCAAAACCCCAAAAATCCCCCCAGGACCCCCAAAAACCTCCCCAGGACCCCCAAAATTCCACCCAGGATCCCCCAAAACCCCCCTGGGACCCCCCAAAATTCCAACCTCCCCTCCCCAGGACCCCCAAAATCCCCCCAGGACCCCCCCAAAAATTCCAAAATCCTCCATGGGACCCCCCAAAAACCTCCCCAGGACCCCCAAAACCCCCTTGGGACCCCCCAAAAATCCCCAAAACCCCTTTGGGACCCCCCCAGGGCACCCCCAAAATTCCAAAATCCTCCCTGGGACCCCCAAAAGCCCCTTTGGGACCCCCCCCCCAAAACCCCAAAACCCCCTCAGGATCCCCCAAAAATTCCAAAATCCCACCCAGGACCCCCAAAAATTCCACCCAGGACCCCCAAAACCCCCTTGGGACCCCCCAAAAATCCCCAAAGCCCCCTTGAGACCCCCCCAGGACCCCCCAAAAATTCCCAAAAACCCAAAAAATCCTCCCAGGATCCCCCCAAAAACCCCCAAAATCCCCCTAGGACCCCCAAAATCCCCCACAAAACCCCCTTGGGACCCCCCAAAATCCCTCCAGGACCCCCCCAAAATCCCCCCCAAAATCCCCCTCCCCCAATTTCCCCTCCCCCTCCCTCTCAGGACCCCTCCCCCCCCCCAAATCCCCTCCCCCCAAATCTGGGTCAGTTCCTAATCCGGGATAATCCCGGGATTGGGGGGGAGGGGGGAGGGGCTGTGACCCCCCCGTGACCCCCAAAGCTCCTCCCAGTAACGCCCAGTTCATCCCAGTAACTCCCAGTAACCCCTGAGACCCCCAAAGCTCCTCCCAGTAACGCCCAGTTCATCCCAGTCCATCCCAGTAACTCCCAGTAATCCCCTAGACCCTTCCCAGTAATTCCCAGTTCATCCCAGTAACTCCCAGTGAGCCCCAAAACTGCTCCCAGTTCATCCCAGTCCATCCCAGTGTCCCCCCAGACCCTTCCCAGTAACTCCCAGTCTATCCCAGTCACCCCAAAATCCCTCCCAGTAACTCCCAGTTCATCCCAGTCCATCCCAGTGAGCCCCAAAACTGCTCCCAGTTCATCCCAGTAACTCCCAGTGTCCCCCCAGACCCTTCCCAGTAATGCCCAGTTCATCCCAGTAACCCTGAAATCCCTCCCAGTAACGCCCAGTTCATCCCAGTAACTCCCAGTAAACCCCAAAACTCCTCCCAGTAACGCTCAGTTCATCCCAGTAAACCCAAAATCCCTCCCAGACCCCTCCCAGTAACTCCCAGTTCATCCCAGTTCATCCCAGTAACCCCTGAGACCCCCAAAACACCTCCCAGTAACTCCAAGTGAGCCCCAAAACTGCTCCCAGTTCATCCCAGTAACCCCGAAATCCCTCCCAGACCCCTCCCAGTAACTCCCAGTTCATCCCACTACCCCCAAAACGTCCCCCAGTAATTCCCAGTAACCCTCAAACCCTTCCCAGTTCATCCCAGTTCATCCCAGTAACCCTCAAACCCCTCCCAGTAACGCCCAGTTCATCCCAGTAAACCCGAAATCCCTCCCAGACCCATCCCAGTAACTCCCAGTACCCCCAAAATGCCCCCCAGTAACTTCCAGTAACCCTCAAACCCTTCCCAGTTCATCCCAGTAACTCCCAGGGCCTCCCAGTAACCACCAGTCCCCTCCCAGTCCCTCCCAGTGACCCCCAAACCCCTCCCAGTCCCTTCCAGTCCCTCCCAGTTCCCTCCCAGTCCATCCCAGTGACCCCCCAGTGACCCTCAAACCCCTCCCAGTCCATCCCAGTCCATCCCAGTGACCCTCAAACTCCTCCCAGTCCATCCCAGTCCGTCCCAGTCCATCCCAGTGACCCCCAAACCCCTCCCAGACCCCTCCCAGTCCATCCCAGTAACCCCCAGTCACCCCCAGACCCCTCCCAGTCCATCCCAGACTCCTCCCAGTCCCTCCCAGTGACCCTCAAACCCCTCCCAGTCCCTCCCAGTGACCCCCAGACCTCTCCCAGTCCCTCCCAGTAACCCCCCAGACCCTTCCCAGTGCCTCCCAGTCCATCCCAGTGACCCCCAAACCTTTCCCAGTCCATCCCAGTGACCCCCAAACCCCTCCCAGACTTCTCCCAGTCCCTCCCAGTAATCCCTAGTCACCCCCAGACCCCTCCCAGTCCATCCCAGTGACCCCCCCAGTCCATTCCAGTCCCTCCCAGTAACCCCCGAACCCCTCCCAGTCCCTCCCAGTGACCCCCAAGCCCCTCCCAGTCCATCCCAGTCCATCCCAATCCCTCCGAGTGCCTCCCAGTGCCTCCCAGTGACCCCAAACCCCTCCCAGTCCCTTCCAGTCCCTCCCAGTCACCAGCAGACCCCTCCCAGTCCATCCCAGTCCATCCCAGTGACCCCCAAACCCCTCCCAGTCCATCCCAGTCACCACCAGACCCCTCCCAGTCCCTCCCAGTAACCCCCAAATCCCCCCCAGTCCATCCCAGTCCCTCCCAGTAACCCTCTAACCCCTCCCAGTCCATCCCAGTCTATCCCAGTGACCCCCCAGACTCCTCCCAGTGCCTCCCAGTCCATCCCAGTGACCCCCAAACCTTTCCCAGTCCCTCCCAGTGACCCCCAGACCCCTCCCAGTCCATCCCAGTAACTCCCAGTCCATCCCAGTGACCCCCAAACCCCTCCCAGTCCATCCCAGTCACCACCAAACCCCTCCCAGTCCCTCCCAGTAACCCCCAAATGCCCCCCAGACCCCTCCCAGTCCATCCCAGTGACCCCCCAGACCCCTCCCAGTCTCTCCCAGTGCCTCCCAGTCCATCCCAGTGACCCCCTAATCCCTCCCAGATCCCTCCCAGTAACTCCCAGTCCCTCCCAGTAACCCCCAAATGCCCCCCAGTGCCTCCCAGTCCATCCCAGTGACCCCTCAAACCCCTCCCAGTCCCTCCCAGTCCCTCCCAGTGACCCCTCAGACCCCTCCCAGTCCCTCCCAGTGCCTCCCAGTAACCCCCCAGTCCCTCCCAGTGACCCCCAAGCCCCTCCCAGTCCATCCCAGTCCCTCCCAGTCCCTCCCAGTTACTCCCAGTAACTCCCAGTCCCTCCCAGTGACCCCCCAGTCCCTCCCAGTAACCCCCAGTCCCCCCAGCTCTTCTCCATCTTCGCCTTCGCCACCTGCGGGGGTTTCTCGGGCTCGCTGCGCCTCAGCATCGAGTGCGCGCCCCCGAACCGATCGCAGCCAATCAACGTGGCCTTCGGGTACCCCTTCAGGTCAGTGGGGGGGGCTGGGGGGGATTTGGGGGGGCTGGGGGGGTTTTAAGGGGGGATTTGGGGGATTTTGGGGGTCCTGGGGGGGCTTGAGGGGGTTTATGGGAGCTTGGAAGGGGATTTTGGGGGGTCTGGGGGGGATTTTCGGGGGGGTCCAGGGGGAATTTGGGGGTAAACCTTGCCCCACCAAAAAAAAATCCCCCCAAAAAATCCTCAAATCCTCAAAAAATCCCCAAAAAATCTGGAACACCCCCCCTTACAAAAAAAAAAAAAAAAAAAATCGCCAAAATTTCCAGGCTGCACCAGATGCATTTCAAATTAATTTGGAACTAAAAAATCCAAAAAAACCCCAAAAAATCCCCCAAAATCCCCAAAAAATCCGGAAATGCCCCCCCCCCCAAAAAAAAAAAAATTAAAAAATTTTTTTGAAAAATCCCAAAAAATCCCCAAAATTTCCAGGCTACACCAGATGTATTTTAAATTAATTTGGAGCTCAAAAATCCCAAAAAAGCCCCAAAAAAATCCCCAAAAATATCCAAAAAATCCCCAAAAAATCCAAAAAAAATCCCAAAAAATCCCCCAAAAAATCCCAAAAAAATCCCAAAAATTTTTTTTAAAATCCCCCAAATCCCCAGGCTGCACCAGGTGTATTTTAAATTAATTTGAAGCTCAAAAATACCCCAAAAATACAAAAAAATCCCCAAAAATGTCAAAAAAATCCCCAAAAAACCCCAAAAAAAAAAAAAAATTCCCAAAAAAACCCCAAAAAATTTTTTTTAAATCCCCCAAATCCCCAGGCTGCACCAGGTGTATTTTAAATTAATTTGTTGCTTAAAAATCCCAAAAAAATCCCAAAAAATCCCCAAAAAATCCCCAAAAATATTGAAAAAATTCAAAATAATCCTAAAAAAATCCCAAAAAAACCCTAAAAAATCACCAAAAAAATCCCAAAAAAACCCAAAAAAATTTATTTTAAATCCCCCAAACCCCCAGGCTGCACCAGGTGTATTTTGAAGCCCCCTCGTGCGGGGGGGGTCCCCCTGAGCGGGTGTTCCTGGTGGGGGATCACTCCTCGGCCGCTCAATTCTTCGTCACCGTCGGCGTGGCCTCGTTCCTGTACGCCCCCGCCGCCCTCGGGGGGTACCTGTTCGCCCCCCAGGCCTACAGAGCCGGGGGGAGGGCGCCCCGAATTGTGAGTGGGGGGCTGGGGGGAAATTTGGGGGGTGGGTTCAAATTTTGGGGGGGTTTGGAGCAGTTTTGGGGGATTTTCTGGGGGTTTGGGGCTTATTTGGGGGGGATTTGGGGGGTTTTAGGGGGATTTTGGGGGGATTTTGTGGGGTTTTGGGGGAGATTTGAAGGGATTTAGGGATCCCCTGGGGGGGTTTGGGGGGGATTGAGGGGATTTTGGGGGGGAATTTTGGGGGATTTTCTGGGGATTTGGGGGGATTTTGTGGGGATTTGGGACAGGTTTGGGGAAGTTTTGGGTTTATTTGGGGTGGTTTTGGGGGGGTTATAGGGGGATTTGGGGGGATTTTGGGGGGATTTCGAGGGGTCTCAGGTAGGTTTTGGGGGGGATTTGGGGATCCCCTGGAGGGGATTTGGGGTCTTTTAGGGGATTTTGGGGGGATTTGGGGCAATTTTGAGGGGATTTCGGGCAGGTTTGGGTTTATTTGGGGTGGTTTTGGGGGTTATTGAGGCAGTTTTGGGGGGATTTTGGGAGGATTTTGGGGCAGTTTTTGGGGGTACCTGTTCGCCCCCCAGGCCTACAGAGCCGGGGGGAGGGCGCCCCGAATTGTGAGTGGGGGGCTGGGGGGGGTGGGATTAAATTTTGGGGGGGTTTGGGGCTTATTTGGGGGGGTTTTGGGGGGTTTTTAGGGCATTTTTGGGGGGATTTTGGGGGATTTGGGGCAGGTTTTGGGGGGGTTTGGGGAAAATTTGGGGATCCTCTGGATGGGATTTGGGAAATTTTGGGGGGAATTGGGGGAATTTTGGGGGGATTGGGGCAGTTTTGGGCTTATTTGGGGGGTCTGGGGGGATTTGGGGTAATTTTAGGGGCAGTTTTGGGGCAGTTTTGGGTGGTTTTGGGGGGGATTTGGGGCAATTTTAGGGGGATTTGGGGATCCCCTGGAGGGGATTTGGGGTCTTTGGGGTGGATTTGGGGGAATTTTGGGGGGATTTTGGGCAGTTTGGGGCTTATTTGGGGTGGTTATGGGGGCATTTGGGACAGGTTTGGGGCAATTTTGGGCCATTTTTGGAGGGCTTTCAGGCAGGTTTTGGGGGGATTTGGGGATCCCCTGGAGGGGATTTTGGGGGGTTGAGGAAATTTTGGGGGAATTTGGGGATTAGGGTGAATTTTGGGGGGATTTTGTGGGAGTTTGGGCTTATTTGGGATGGTTTTGGGGGTTATGGGGGGATTTGGGGGCAGTTTTGGGGGGGTTTGGAGGGGTCTCAGGCAGGTTTAGGGGGATTTTGGGGGGGATTTGGGGATCCCCTGGATGGGATTTGGGAAATTTTGGGGGGAATTAGGGGAATTTTGGGGGGATTTGGGCGATTTTCTGGGGATTTGGGGGGTTTTAGGGCAGGTTTAGGGAGAAATTCAGGGCAATTTTGGGCCATTCTTGGAGGGGTTTCAGGCAGGATTTGGGGGGTTTGGGGGGGATTTGGGGATCCCCTGGAGGGGATTTGGGGGAGTTGAGGAAATTTTGGGGGATTTTGGGCAGTTTTGGGGGGATTTCTTGGGGATATTGTGGGGATTTTGGGCAGGTTTGGGGGAGTTTTGGGCTTATTTGGGGCGGTTTTGGGGGGGTTATGGGGGGATTTTGGGGCAGTTTTTGGGGGGTACCTGTTCGCCCCCCAGGCCTACAGAGCCGGGGGGAGGGCGCCCCGAATTGTGAGTGGGGGGCTGGGGGGGGTGGGATTAAATTTTGGGGGGATTTGGGGGGGTTTGGAGCAGTTTTGGGGGGATTTTGAGTGGTTTTTAGGGCATTTTTGGGGGGTTTCAGGCAGGTTTTGGGGAGATTTGGGAGGATTTTGGGGGGTTTGGGGATCCCCTGGATGGGATTTGGGGGGTCTGGGGTGGATTTGGGGGGGATTTGGGGGAATTTTGGGGGGATTTTTTGGTAATTTGGGGTTTATTTGGGGTGGTTTTGGGGGTTATTGAGGCAGGTTTGGGGGGGTTTTGGGGCAGTTTTTGGGGGGTACCTGTTCGCCCCCCAGGCCTACAGAGCCGGGGGGAGGGCGCCCCGAATTGTGAGTGGGGGGCTGGGGGGGCTGGGATTAAATTTTGGGGGGGTTTGGGGGGGTTTGGAGCAGTTTTGGGGGGATTTTGAGTGGTTTTTAGGGCATTTTTGGGCTTATTTGGGGTGGTTTTGGGTGGTTTTTAGGGCATTTTTGGGGGGTTTCAGGCAGGTTTGGGGGTGGTTTGAGGGCATTTGGGGATCCCCTGGATGGGATTTGGGGAAATTTTGGGGGATTTGGGGCAGTTTTGGGGGGATTTTGTGGGGATTTGGGACAGGTTTGGGGAAGTTTTGGGCTTATTTGGGGTGGTTTTGGGGGGTTATGGGGGGATTTGAGGGGGATTTTGGGGAATTTGGGGGGGATTTGGGGAGATTTGGGGGGGATTTGGGGATCCCCTGGAGGGGATTTGGGGGGTCTGAGTGGGTTTTGGGAGGATTAAGGAGAATTTTGGAGGGATTTTGTGAGGATTTGAGGCAGTTTTGGGCTTATTTGGGGTGGTTTTGGGGGGGTTATTGGGGCATTTGGGGGTGGTTTTGGGGGGGTTTTTAGGGCATTTTTGGGGGGTTTGGGGGGGATTTGGGGATCCCCTGGATGGGATTTGGGGAATTTTGGGGGATTAGAGAGAATTTTGGGGGATTTTGTGGGAATTTTGTGGGAATTTGGGGCAGTTTTTGGCTTATTTGGGGAGAGGTTGGGGGATTTTAGGGCATTTTTGGGGGGCTTCAGGCAGGTTTTGGGGGGATTTGGGGGGATTTGGGGGAATTTTGGGGGATTTTGGGGAGTTTTGGGGGATTTTGTGGGGATTTAGGGCAGTTTTGGGCTTATTTGGGGTGGTTTTGGGGGGGTTTAGGGGGGTTTCAGGCAGGTTTTGGGGGGGTTTTGGGATGCCCTGGAGGAGATTTGGGGGGATTGAGGAAATTTTGGGGGAATTTGGGGGATTAGGGTGAATTTTGGGGTGGTTTTGAGGGGATTTGGGGCAATTTTGGGGTGATTTTGGAGGGGTCTCAGGCAGGTTTTGGGGTGTTTGGGGGGTTCAGAGTGTCCTGAACCCCAAATTTTTCCCTTCCAGGACCTGGGGGTGACTTTCCTGTGTCCCCTCATTTTTTGGGCATTCCTAGGGAGTTTTTGGGCTCAACTTTGGTTTTTTTGGGGCTGAATTTTGGGATTTTTGGGGTCTCAGGTGGCTCAGGTGACTCTGGAAAGTCTGAGAAGTGTCAGATGGATTTTGGGGTGCCCTGAACCCCAAATTTTTCCCTTCCAGGACCTGGGGGTGACCACTACCCTCTTCCTCCTGTGATTACTCATTTCTGGGATGGAATTTGGGGATCCCAATAGAATTTTTGGGTTCAAATTTGGGATTTTTGGGGTCTCAGGTGGCTCAGGTGACTCTGGGATCTCTCATATTGATTTTGGGGTGCCCTGAACCCCCGAATTTTCCCTTCCAGGACCTGAGGGTGACCTTCCTGTGGTCATTTATTTCTGGGATAGAATTTGAGAAATCCTAGGGAGTTTTTGAGCTCAAATTTGGTTTTTTTGGGCTGAATTTGGGTTTTTTGGGTCAGGTCAGTTCGAGAAGTCTCAGATGGATTTTGAGGGCTCCTGAACCCCAAATTTTTCCCTTCCAGGACCTGGGGGTGACGGCAGCCCTGGCATTCCTGTGGCTGGTCACTTCTGGGATGGAATTTGGGAATTGCTGAGGAGTTTTTGGGGTTAAAATTGGGATTTTTGGGGTCTCAGGTGGCTCAGGTGACTCTGGAAAGTTCGAGAAGTCTCAGATGGATTTTGAGGGCTCCTGAACCCCAAATTTTTCCCTTCCAGGACCTGGAGGTGACCACTGCTCTCTGCCTCTTGTGTCCTTTTATTTCTGAGAGGGAATTTGGTCAATCCTAGGGACTTTTTGGGCTCAAATTTGTGGTTTTTGGGCTGAATTTTGGGGTTTTTTGGGTCTGGGTAGTTTGAGGATCCTCAGATGGATTTTGAAGGGTCCTGACCTCCAAATTTTGCCCTTCCAGGACCTGGGGGTGACAGCAGCCCTGGCATTCCTGTGGCTGGTCACTTCTGAGAGGGAATTTGGGCACCAAAATAGAATTTTTGGGTTCAAAATTGGGATTTTTGGGCTGAATTTTGGGGTTTTTGGGGTCTCAGGTAGCTCAGGTGACTCTGGGATCTCTCATATTGATTTTGGGGTGCCCTGAACCCCAAATTTTCCCTTGCAGGACCTGGGACTGACCACTGCCCTGTCCCTCTTGTGGTCACTCATTTCTGGGATGGATTTTGAGCTCAAATTTGGGTTTTTTGGGCTGAATTTTGGGTTTTTTTGGGTCTGGGTAGTTTGAGGATCCTCAGATGGATTTTGGGGTGCCCTGAACCCCAAATTTTTCCCTTCCAGGACCTCGGGGTGACCACTGCCCTGTCCCTTCTATGGCCACTGATTTCTGAGAGGGAATTTGGGCACCAAAATAGAATTTTTGGGTTCAAATTTGGTTTTTTGGGCTGAATTTTGGGGTTTTTGGGGTCTGGGCAGTTTGAGGAGTTTCACATCGATTTTGGGGTGTCCTGAACCCCAAATTTTCCCTTCCAGGACCTGGGGGTGACTTTTCTGTGTCCCCTCATTTCTGGAAGGGAATTTGAGAAATCCTAGGGAGTTTTTGGGCTCAAATTTGGTTTTTTTTGGGGCTGAATTTTGGGGTTTTTGGGGTCTCAGGTAGCTCAGGTGACTCTGGGATCTCTCATATTGATTTTGAGGGCTCCTGAACCCCAAATTTTTCTCTTCCAGGACCTGGGAGTGACCACTGCCCTGTCCCTCCTGTGTCCACTCATTTCTGAGATGGAATTTGGACAATCCTAGGGACTTTTTGGGCTCAAATTTGGTTTTTTTGGGGCTGAATGTTGGGATTTTTGGGGTCTCAGGTGGCTCAGGTGTCTCTGGGATCTCTCATATTGATTTTGGGGTGCCCTGAACCCCCAAATTTTTCCCTTCCAGGACCTGGGGGTGACTTTTCTGTGTCCCCTCATTTCTGGGATGGAATTTGAGAAATCTTAGGGAGTTTTTGGGCTCAAATTTGGTTTTTTTTGGGCTGAATTTGGGGTTTTTTTGGGTCTGGGACGTTCGAGAAGTCTCAGATGGATTTTGAGGGCTCCTGAACCCCAAATTTTTCCCGTCCAGGACCTGGGGGTGACCACTGCCCTCTTTCTCCTGTGGTCACTCATTTCTGGGATGGGAATTTGGGCATCCCAATAGAATTTTTGTTCTGAATTTTGGGGTTTTTGGGGTCTCAGGTGGCTCAGGTGTCTCTGGGATCTCTCATCTTGATTTTGGGGTGTCCTGAACCCCGAATTTTCCCTTCCAGGACCTGGGGGTGACCACTGCCCTCTTTCTCCTGTGGTCACTCATTTCTGGGATGGATTTTGGGCTCAAATTTGGTTTTTTGGGCTGAATTTTGGGTTTTTTGGGGTCTCAGGTGGCTCAGGTGACTCTGGGATCTCTCATATTGATTTTGGGGTGTCCTGACCCCCCAAATTTTCCCTTGCAGGACCTGGGGGTGACAGCAGCCCTGGCATTCCTGTGGCTGGTCACTTCTGAGAGGGAATTTTGTCATTCCTAGGGAGATTTTGGGCTGAATTTTGGGATTTTTGGGGTCTCAGGTGGCTCAGGTGTCTCTGAGATCTCTCATATTGATTTTGGGGTGCCCTGAACCCCAAATTATTCTCTTCCAGGACCTGGGGATGACAGCAGCCCTGGCATTCCTGTGGTCACTCATTTCTGGGATGGATTTTGGGCTCAAATTTGGTTTTTTGGGCTGAAATTTTGGGGTTTTTGGGCTGAATTTTGGGTTTTTTTGGGTCTGGGCAGTTTGAGGAATTTCACATCGATTTTGGGGTGTCCTGAACCCCAAATTTTTCCCTTCCAGGACCTGGGGGGTGACTTTTCTGTGTCACCTCATTTCTGGGATGGAATTTGATCAATCCTGGGGAGATTTTGGGCTCAAATTTGGGTTTTTTTGGGTCAAATTTCGGTTTTTTGGTTCAGGTGTCTCTGAGATCTCTCATATTGATTTTGAGGGCTCCTGAACCCCAAATTTTTCTCTTCCAGGACCTGGGAGTGACAGCAGCCCTGGCCTTCCTGTGGCTGGTGAGCTCCTGTGCCTGGGCAGCCGCTCTGGCCGAGGTCAAGGCGGCCACGACGCCCTCGGGGGTCCTGGCCCAGGTCGGGGGGTGCCAACGCCCGGGGGCGCGGTGCCAGGGGCTGGGGGCGCCCAGGACCTCGGGGCTCAACACCTCGGTGGTGAGTGGGACAAAAATAATCTCAAAATAACCCCAAAATCCTAAAAATCCCACTCAAAAAAATTCCCAAAAATCGCCGCAAAAAAAAACCGCAAAAAATCAAAAAATCCCCAAAAAATCCAAAAAAAATCCCCCAAAAATTCCAAAAACCCCCCCAAAATCCCCCAAAATCCTCAAAAAACCTCCAAAAAGTTTTTAAAAAAATCCCAAAAAATCCCCAAAAAATCCAAAATATCATCCTCAAAATAATCCCCCAAAAAACCCCAAAAATATCGAAAAAATCGCCAAAAAATCCCCAAAAATTAAAAATAATCCCCAAAAAATCCCCCAAAAAATCCAAAAAAATCCCAAAAAAATCCCAAAAAATTCCCAAAAATCCCCCAAAAAATCCCCAAAAATTCCCAAAAAAATTCCCAAAAAATAAAAAAAATCCCCAAAAATTCCCCAAAAAAGCCAAAGAAATTCCAAAAAAAATCCCCCAAAAATATTGAAAAAATCGCCAAAAAATCCCCCCAAAAAAACCCCAAAATATAATAAAAAATCCCCAAAACAGCCAAAGAAATTAAAAAAAAAACCCCAAAAATATTGAAAAAATCGCCAAAAAATCCCAAAAAATCCCCAAAAAAATCCTAAAAAATCCCAAAAAATCCCAAAAAATCCCTAAACCCCCCAAATTAATAAAACCTCCAAAAAATCCCATTTTTCCCCGCAGGTGTTCGGTTTCCTGAACCTGGTGCTGTGGACAGGGAACCTCTCCCTAAAACCCCCGAAAACCCCAGAAAAATAACAATTAAAAAATCCCCCAAAAATCCAAAAAAAATTACTTATAAATTCCCAAAAAAATACAAAAGAATCCATAATAAATCCCAAAAAAGCCTCAAAAAAATCTGCAAAAAATCCAAAAAAATCCCCAGAAATAAAAAAATTCCGAAAAACTCCTAAAAAACACAGAAAAAAATCTCAAAAAAATCCCCAAGAAATCCCCCAAAAAATCCTCCACAAATGTAAAAAAATCCCAAAAAATAAAAAAAAAAATCCAAAAAAATCCCCCCCAAAAAAAGTCCCCAAAAACCTCCAAAAAATCCAAAAAAATCCCCAGAAAAATCCTCCAAAAATGGCAAAAAATCCCAAAAAATCCCCAAAAAATCTCCAAAAAATTTCCAAAAAATCCCCAAAAATCCCAAAGATATTTGAAAAAATCACTTATAAATTCCCAAAAAAAATTCCCCAAAAACCTCCAAAAAAAACTCAAAAAATCAGGAAAAATCACAAAAATCCTCCAAAAAACCCCAGAAAAAATCCAAAAAAAATCCCCCAAAAATATAAAAAAAAATCCCCCAAAAATTCCCCCCCAAAATAAAAAAAAATCCAAAAAATTTCCCCAAAAAATCCCAAAAAAATCCCAAAAAATCACTTATAAATTTCTAAAATAATTCCCCCAAAACCTAAAAAAACCTCAAAAAAAATCACAAAAAATCCAAAAAAAATCCCCAAAAAATCCCCAAAAAATCCCAAAAAATCCCCAAAAAATCCCAAAAAGTCCCAAAAAAATCCCAAAAAAATCCCAAAAAATCCCCAAATCCCCAAAAATCCAAAAACCAAAAAAATCCCAATTTTCCTGCAGGTGTTCGGTTTCCTGAACCTGGTCCTGTGGACGGGGAACCTGTGGTTCGTGTTTAAGGAGACGGGCTGGGGGGGGCTGGGGGCTCGAGCCCCTCCCCCACCCGACAAAGCCCCCGAGGGGGGGTTCGGCCCCTCGCCCACCCCCCCCCAAGGTGGCTACGGCCCCCCCGGCGGTGGCTACCAGCCCGACTACGGCCAGGGGGGCTTCGGGGCCAACCCCCAGGACGGGGCGGGGTTCGGGCAGGGAACCCCCACGGCCTTCGCCAACCAGATGTGAGGTGGGAATTTGGGGAGGGGGCTTGGGGTTATTTTTTGGGGTAGTGGAATTATTTTTTTGGGGGGTGGGATTATTTTTTAGGGTTTCTTTGTGGGGGATTTTGGGGTGTTGGGGGCATTTGGGGGGGGTTTGAGAGGGATTTTAGGGGGGGTTTGGGATTATTTTAGAGGGGTTTAGGGAGGTTTAGGTGGGTTTGGGGGGGATTTTGGGGGGGTTAGGGGGATTTGGGATTATTTTGTGGGCGGATTTGGGGTTATTTTGGTGGGGTTTGGGGTTATTTTGGGGGGGTTGGGGATTTTTGAGGGAAATTTTGGGGGGGGTTATGTGGTTTTGGGGGGGATTTGGGGGGTTTTAGGTGGGTTTGGGGGGATTTGGGATTTTTTAGGGGGTTTTGGGGGGGATTTTAGGGGGGATTTGGGATTATTTTTGGAGGATTGGGGGGGATTTTGGGGGTTTGGGGGGGTTTGGGATTATTTTTTGGGGGGATTTGGGGGCTGGGATTGTTTTCTGGGGTTTTTTTGAGGAGATTTTGCGGGTTTGGGGGTTTTGAGGGGGATTTTAGGGAGGATTTGGGATTATTTTTTGGGTGGTTGGGGGGGATTTGGGATTTTTTTGGTGGGGTTTTGGGGGTTTTGAGGGGAATTTTGGGGGTTTTGGGGAAAATTTTGGGGGTGTTTGGGGGGTTTTGAGGGGGGTTTGGGGGAGATTTTGGGGATTTAGGGGGGTGGGATTATTTTTTGGGGTGGGTCTGGGGGGTTTTGGGGGGCTGGGATTATTTTTCGGGGGGGTTTGGGGGGGATTTTGGGGGCTTATGGGGGTAGGATTATTTTTTGGGGTGAGTCTGGGGGGATTTGGGGGGTTTTGGGGATTTTGGGGGGATTTGGGATTATTTTTGGGATGGGGTTGGGGGAGATTTGGGGGATTTGGGATTATTTTGGGGGGGTTTTGGGGGGTTTGGGATTATTTGGGGGGGGTTTGAGGGGGTTTGAGGGGGATTTTAGGGGGGATTTGGGATTATTTTGGGGGGTTTAGGTGGGTTTGGGGGGGTTTTGGGCTGGGATTATTTTATGGGGTTTTTGAGGGAGATTTGGGGGGATTTTGGGGGCTGGGATTAATTTTTGGGGTGGTTTTGAGGGGAATTTTGGTGGTTTTGGGGAAAATTTTGGGGGTTTGGGGGGATTTTGGGGGGGTTTGAGGGGGGTTTTGGGGGGGTGGGATTATTTTTTTGGGGGTGGGATTATTTTTAGGGGGATTTTGGGGGGTTTGGAGGGTCTAGGATTGTTATTGGGGTGGGTTTTGGGGGGGATTTGGGATTATTTTGGGGGGGCTGGGGAGGTTTGGGGGAAATTTTGGGAGGTTTGGGATTATTTGGGGGGGTTTTGAGGGGGTTTGGGATTATTTTTTTGGAGTGGGTTTGGGGGCTGGGATTATTTTTAGGGGGTTTTTGAGGGAGATTTGGGGGGGATTTTGGGGGCTGGGATTAATTTTTGGGGGGATTTTGCGGGGGTTTAGGGGGGTTTTGAGGGAAATTTTGGGGGATTGGGGGCATTTTGGGGGGTTTGAAGGGGATTTTAGGGGGGATTTGGGATTATTTTGGCGGGGTTTGGGGGGGACTTTGGGGGTTTCAGGGAGATTTGGAATTATTTTTTGGGTGGTTGGGGAGGGATTTGGGATTATTTTTTGGGGGGGGTTGGGGGTTTTGAGGGGAATTTTGGTGGGATTGGGGGCATTTTTTGCGGGTTTGGGGGCTTTTGAGGGGGATTTTAGGGGGGGATTTGGGATTATTTGGGTGGAATTTGGGGGATTTTGGAGGGCTGGGATTATTTTTTGGGGGGGATTTGGGGGTTGGGATTATTTTATGGGGTTTTTGAGGGGGGTTTGGGGGGATTTTGGAGATTTGGGGGGGATTTTAGGAGGGATTTGGCATTATTTTGGGGGAGCTGAGATTATTTTTTGGAACTATTTTTTGGGGTTGGGATTTTTTATTTATTTGGGGGGGTTTAAGGGGGCTGGGATTATTTTTGAGGGTGGGTTTGGGGGGATTTTGGGGGTTTGGGGGAAATTTGGGGTTATTTTTGGGGTTATTTTTGGGGGGTGTCCTGGGGGGGTTGAGGGGGGGATTATTTTTTTGGGTTGGGTTTGGGGGCTGGAATTATTTTTTTGGGGAATTTGGGCCTTTTGAGGGGGATTTTAGGGGGGATTTTGGATTATATTGGGGGGTTTGGGGAGGGTTTGGGGGTGATTTAGGGGCGTTGGGGAGGATTTTGGGGGAGTTTGAGGGGGGTTTTGGGGGGGTGGGATTATTATTTGGGAGGTTTTGAGGGGGATTTGGGGGGGATTTGGGGGACTGGGATTATTTTTGGGGGGATTTGAGATGGTGGGGGATTTTTTTGGGGGAATTTTGGGGGGTTTTGAGGGGGCGCCCTGACCCCGCCCCCTTCCCGCCATTTCCCCAGGTCCTCCCCTCCAGCAGGGGGCGCTGTTCCCACGAGCCGCCCCTCCCGGCGGCGCCCAGCGAGGGGGCGTGGCCTGGCGCTAAACCACGCCCACAACAGGGAGGAGCCTGTGGAGTGGGCGGGGCTTAAAACCCCCCCCTTTTCTCACGGCTCCTCCCTCATAGAAACCCCCAAAAAATCCCCAAAAAAATCCTAAAAAATCCCCTCCCCCACCCCACGGCCGTGCCAAAGCCCCTCCCCCACCCCCGGCCGTGCCCCTCCCCCACCCTCCGTGTCTTTGTGCCGTGATTGTGACGTTTTTGGGGCTCCCACCCCCCCCTAAAAAAAAAAAATAATAAATAAAAAAAGAGGGGTGGGGGTGGGGGAGGGGGGGAGGGGCTGGGACCCCCCCGGAGGGAATAAAAAATAAAAGGTGACGGTGAAACCGCCAGGGGGGTTCTCCAAAATTTTTTTTTGGGGGGTGGGGTTGGGTTGTAAAATCAAATTTTGGGGAGGGGGGGTTTGGGGGTCCAGACCTCAATTTTTTGGGGGGGATTTGGGGTCCAAACCCCGATTTTTGAAGGGGATGGGATTTGGGGTCCAAACCCCAATTTTTAGGGGGAGTTGGGGTTCTAGACCCCAAATTTTGGGGGGGATTTGGAGTACCAGCCCCGAATTTTTTTGGGGGGGATTTGAAGGTCCAGACCCAATTTTTTTGGGGTGTGGCCAAACATTTGGAGGGTTTTGGGGTCCAGACCTTGAATTTGAGGAGGGGTCGAGGGGTTTGGAAATTTGGGGGGGGGGGGTTTGAGGCGCTGAGCCCCCCCAAAACCACACAGAGAGATTTGGGACCCCCACGCCACAAAAAAGAATGGGCGGGGCTTTAAAATGAGCGAGGCCACGCCCAGTTTGCCATATAAGGTAATGAAAGTGGGGCTATTACGTAATCACGCACGGTAATGGCCACGCCCCCGCGTGTGGGCGGGACTTAGAGCCATATATGGAGGTGGGCGGGGTTTTGTTTGGCCACGCCCCCGACCTGAGGCATTCCCGGCGCGGCCCCGGCGGAGCGAAGGTACCGGGACCCCCCAAAAACGCCCAAAAAACCCCAAAAAACTCCAAAACTCCCCAAAAAAACCCCAGAACTCCCCCCTAGAGTCTTGAGGGGATGTCGAAATCCCCCCAAACCCAGCCGGGATCCCCCAAAAACCCCAAAAAACTCAAAACTCCCCCCCAGAGCTGTGAGGGGACTCCGGGGAGCCGTGAGGGGACCCCCCAAAAAAACCCTAAAATCCCCCCAAAAAACCCCAAAAACTCCCAAAAACCCCCAAAACTCCCCCCTAGAGTCGTGAGGGGATCTCGGGATCACCCCAAACCCAGCTGAGACCCCCCAAAAAATCCCAAAAAAATCCAAAACTTCCCCCCAGAGCCGTGAGGGGACTACCTAAAAAAACCCCAAAAAACCCCCAAAAAATCCCCAAAAAATCCCAAAAGTTCCCCCCAGAACCGTGAGGGGACCCAGGGATCCCTCAAATTCAGCCGGGACTCCCCAAAAATCCCAAAAAACGGAAAAGTCCCCAACAAACACAAAAAAAAAAATCCCAAAACTTCCTCCCAGAGTTGTGAGGGGATCTCGGGACCCCCCGGGACCCTCCCCAGTAACTCCCAGTGCCCCCCCAGTGACTCCCAGTAACTCCCAGTGACTCCCAGTAACCCCCCCAGTGACTCCCAGTCCCTCCCAGTGACCCCCCACACCCCGCACCAGTGACCCCAGTCCCTCCCAGTAACCCCCCAGTGACTCCCAGTGACTCCCAGTGCCCCCCCAGTGACTCCCAGTAACTCCCAGTGCCCCCCCAGTGACTCCCAGTCCCTCCCAGTAACTCCCAGTGACTCCCAGTGCCCCCCCAGTGACTCCCAGTCCCTCCCAGTAACTCCCAGTGACTCCCAGTGCCCCCCCAGTGACTCCCAGTAACTCCCAGTGCCCCCCCAGTGACTCCCAGTAACTCCCAGTTCCCCTCCAGTTACTCCCACTGCCCCCCAGTTACTCCCAGTGACTCCCAGTGACCCCCCAGTCCCTCCCAGTAACCCCCAGTGACTCCCCCAGTGACCCCAGTCCCTCCCAGTGACTCCCCCAGTGACCCCAGTCCCTCCCAGTAACCCCCAGTGACTCCCCCAGTGACTCCCAGTCCCTCCCAGTAACCCCCCAGTGCCTCCCAGTGACTCCCAGTCCCCACCCAATCCCTCCCAGTGCCCCCCAGTCCCTCCCAGTGCTCCCCCAGTGACTCCCCCAGTGACCTCAGTCCCTCCCAGTGACCCCTAGTGACCCCCCAGTGACTCCCAGTGCCTCCCAGTCATTCCCAGTAACCCCTAGTGACCCCCCCAGTGACTCCCAGTGCCTCCCAGTCATTCCCAGTAACCCCTAGTGACCCCCTCAGTGGTTCCCAGTCCCTCCCAGTAACCCCTAGTGCCCCCCCCAGTGACTCCCAGTGCCTCCCAGTAACCCCTAGTGCCCTCCCAGTGCCTCCCAGTCCCTCCCAGTAAGCCTCCCCGACCCCTCCCAGTCCTCCCCAGTGCCTCCCAGTCACTCCCAGTAACCCCCAGTGCCTCCCAGTCCCTCCCAGTAACCCCTAGTGCCCTCCCAGTGCCTCCCAGTCCCTCCCAGTAAGCCTCCCCGACCCCTCCCAGTCCTCCCCAGTCACTCCCAATAACCCCCAGTGATTCCCAGTGCCTCCCAGTGCCTCCCAGTGACCCCAGTACCCCCCCCAGCCATGGAGAGTTTTCGGGGTCTCTCGGACGAGGAGCTGCTGGAGAAACTGCAGAGACAGCGCGGGCCCCTGGGTGGGCACTGGGAGCACTGGGAGGGACTGGGGGGGGGCACTGGGAGCACTTGGAGGGACTGGGAGAGACTGGGGGGGCACTGGGAGAGACTGGGAGGGACTGAGAGGGACTGGGAGAGACTGAGAGGGACTGGGGGAGCACTGGGAGGGACTGGGGAGGACTGGGGTAGTAACTGGGAGCACTGGGAGAGATTGGGAGGGAGTGGGGGGGGACTGGGAGGCACTGGGAATGACTGGGGGAGCACTGGGAGGGACTGGGAGAAACTTGGGGAGCACTGGGAGAGACTGGGAGGGACTGGGGGGACACTGGGAGAGACTGGGGGGGGCACTGGGAGAGACTGGGGAGAGACTGGGAGAGACTGGGGGGCACTGGGAGGGACTGGGAGGGCACTGGGAGGGACTGGGAATGACTGGGGGGGCACTGGGAGCACTGGGAGAGACTTGGGAGGCACTGGGAGGGACTGGGGGGGCACTGGGAGAGACTGGGAGAGACTGGGGGGGCGCTGGGAGAGACTGGGGGGGCACTGGGAGAAACTGGGAGAGACTGGGGGGGACACTGGATGGACTGGGAGAGATTGGGAGGGACTGAGGGGCACTGGGGGGGCACTGGGAGGGATAACTGGGAGTACTGGGGGGAACTGGGAGGGACTGGGAGAGACTGGGGAGGACTGGGGGTGGTAACTGGGAGCACTGGGAGAGACTGGGGGGGACTGGGAATGACTGGGGGGGCACTGGGAGCACTGGGATGGATTGGGGGGGGCACTGGGAAGGACTGGGAGGAGTAACTGGGAGGACTGGGGGGCACTGGGAGCATTGGGCTGAGCCTGTGTCACCCTCCCAGTCCCTCCCAGTCCCTCCCAATCCCCTCCCAGTCCATCCCAGTCCCTCCCAGTAACCCCCAGTACCCCCCCCAGGCCCCCCCCGCAAACTCTACGAGAAGAAATTCTACGAGTTCGAGACGCGGCGCTGGAGGAGGGGGGGGGCGGGTCCGTGGGGAGGGGTCCTGGGGGGGTTTGAGGGGTCCTGGGTGAATTTGGGGTCCCTGGGGGGGGTCCTGGAGGGGTTTTGGGGGGTCCCTGGGGGGGTCCTGGGGGGGTTTGGGGGTCCCTGGGGGGTCCTGGGATGGTTTGGGAGAATTTGGGGGGGGGTCCTGGGAGGATTTGGGGATTTCTGGGGGGTCCTGGGGGGATTTTGGGGTCCCTGGGGGGGTCCGGGGATGGTTTGAGGGAATTTGGGGAGGGGTCCCGAAGAGGTTTGGAGGATTTTGGGGTCCCTGGGGGGGGTCCTGGGGGGATTTTGGGGGGGTGTGAGGGGATTTTGGGGGGTCCTGGGTGGATTTTGGGGGGTCCCTGTGAGAATTTTGGGGGTCCTGGGAGGGGTCCTGGGAGGATTTGGGGATTTTTGGGGGGTCCCTGTGAGAATTTTGGGGGTCCCTGGGGGGGGTCCTGGGAGGATTTGGGGATTTTTTGGGGGTCCCTGGAGGGGTTTCCCATTTTTTGGGGGGTTCCTGCTGGGTTTTTATTTTGGGGAGGGGTCTCCGCTCCCCCCTCACCCCCCCTCCCCTCACAGATGACCCCGACAGTGACCGAGCCCCCCCGGAATTTGGGGAGGGGGCGCGAGGCCGGCAGCCGGTGAGGGGGGAGGGGCTTGGGGGGGGAAATTTGGGGGGTCTGGGGGAGATTTTTGGGGGTCTTGGGAGGGATTGTAGGGAAATTTTGGGGAAATTTGGGGGGTCTGGAGGGGATTTTAGGGGGGGAATTTGGGGGTCCTGGGGGTGGAAATTTGGGGGGTCTGGGGGAAAATTTGGGGGGGATTTTAGGGGAATTTTGGGGAAATTTGGGGGGTCCGGGGGGAGAAATTTGGGGGTCTTGGGGTGGGATTTTGGGGGGTCTGAGGAGGGGAAATTTGGGGGTCTGGGGGAAATTTTTGGGGGTCTTGGGGATTTTGGGGGGGATTTGGGGGCTCAGAGGGGGGAAATTTTAGGGGAATTTTGGGGGAATTTGGGGGGTCCTGGGGGTGGAAATTTGGGGGGTCTGGGGGAAAATTTGGGGGGTCTTGGGGGGGATTTTGGGGGGTCTGAGGGGAAATTTGGGGGGGATTTTTGGGGGGAGTTGGGGGGAATTTGGGGGTTCAGAGGGGGGAAATTTGGGGGGAATTTTAGGGGAATTTTGGTGAAATTTGGGGGGTCTGGGGGGGATTTATTTGAGGGAATTTGGGGGGTCCCGGGGTGGAATTTTGGGGGAATTTGGGGGGGATTTTAGGAGAATTTTGGGGGGTCTTGGCGGGATTTAGGTGGGGGAATTTGGGGGGCTGGGGGGGGAAATATGGGGGGTCTTGGTGTGGGATTTTAGGGGAATTTTGGGGAAATTTGGGGGGTCTAGGGAGGGGAAATTTGGGTGGGATTTTGGGGGGTCTGGGGGTGGGATTTTGGGGGGGATTTTATGAAGATTTTGAGGAAATTTGGGGGGGTCTCGGGGGGGTCTAAGGAGAGAATTTTGAGGCGATTTTGATGCTTTTTTTGGGGTGGGGTCTCCAGGGGGGAATATTTGAAATATTGAGGGAGGGTCTCTCACTTCCCCCCCCCCTTTTTTTTATCCCCCCCCTCTCCAGATTGGGGAGCGCCCCTCCCTCACCTTGAGGGAACACCTGGACAGGTGAGTTGGGGGAGGGTTTTTTTTTAATTTTTTTTTATTTTGGGGGGGATTTTGGGGGTCTCACCCCTCAACCCCCCCCCCGTTTAACCCTTTCCTCCCCAGCCCCCTGCGATTGGAGCCCCGGCAGCCGCTCCGAGCCCCCCCAGGACCCCCCAAAATCCCCCAGGACCCCCCCCCGAGGCGTTTCCTCCCCCTCAGGGCCCAACTGCTGGCACTGGGGCTCATCGGGGGGGTCCTCTCGGCCTTGTTGTTTTTTGGGGGGGGTCCTGGTTGAGACCCCCGCCCCAAAATTCCTGCCGGGATTCCCCTCATAAAGACCCCCCCCAGAATTTTGTGGAGCCCTCAGGACTCAAATTTCTCACGGGATTCCCCCCAAAATTTATCAGGGACCCCCCCTCAAAATGTCAGAATTATGAGACCCCCCAAAATTCCTTCAGAACCCCCCTCAGGACCCCCAAAATTCCTTCAGAACCCCCCTCAGGACCCCCAAAATTCGTTCGGGACCCCCAAAATTCCCTTTGGGACCCCCCAGGACCCCTCAATTCTCACCCTGGAGCCCCCCAAAAATCCCTTGGAACACCCCCAGGGACCCCCAAATTCCCTTGGGACCCCCCAAAATCCCCTGGGGATCCCCCTTGGACCCCAAAATTCCCTTGGGACTCCCCCAGACCCCTCCCCAAATTCGAGGGGTCCCGGCTCCCCCCAATAAATGTATTAAACGCGTCCAGAGCTGTCAATCAACGCCGCGGGGAGGGCAATGATTGGTTGTGGGAGGCGGGGTGGGCGTGGCTACGGTGAGGGACGAACCATTGGTGTTAAGGGGTGGGGGGGGGTGTGGGCCGTTCCACGATAAAAGAGGCGCCGCTTTGTTTTAATACCATTAATTTATATTAATATTATTCTTTAAGCATGAAATCTATTTAATTTTATCCTCCTTTAGCTCCGAAATTATTTTATTTCAATTTATCGCGTTTATTATTAAATTTTCCCGGGGGTGGGCGGGCAAAATGGCGGACGGAAGTGACGTCACCCGCCTATTCCCTCCTCGCACTCTGATTGGTTGCTTCCCTCATCACGTGGGCGGTGCTTCCGCTGTTTGCTTCCGGTTTGGGCGGGGGCCGCAGCTGAGGGTGAGGGAGGTGGGGGAGGGGCGGCTCCGGGGCGGTTTTTGGGGGGTCCTGAGGGGATTTTTGGGGGTCCCGGTGCCCCCAACCGGGTCCCCATCGCTGCCCGCGCCCCCCCTCAGGCCGCCATGAGCCTGCAGTGGACGGCGGTGGCCACGTTCCTGTACGCCGAGGTTTTCTTGGTGCTGCTGCTCTGCGTTCCCTTCGTGTCTCCGGCCAGGTGAGTGAGGGGGGACAAAACGGGGTGAGGGGAGAATTCGTGGATTTGGGGTTTTCTTGAGGGAATTTGGGGTTTTCCTGAGGGAATTTGGGGGGGGTCCTGAGGGGGGGTTCCCAAATTTTGTCATCCCCACACATGGAAAAAAAATTTCTTTCTCTTTTTTGTGAGCGTGGGGTTGTTCCTTGGAACTGAGAATTTAATTTTAAAAATTTTGGGGGGTCCTGAGAGGGTCCTGGAGTACTTGGGGGTGTGTCCCAATTTTTGTCATGCCCACACATGGAAAAAAAAAACTCCTTCCCTTTTCATCACCCTAGGGGTGTTTTTTGGAACTGAGAATTTAATTTAAAAATTCTGGGTGATCCTGAGACGGTCCTGGAAAACCTGGGAGGGGGTTTCTCAGTTTTTGTCATCCCCACACATAGAAAATTTTTTTTTAATTTTTTTTTTATGACCCTAGGGGTGTTCCTTAGAACTGGGAATTTAATTTAAAAATTTTGGGGGGTCCTGGGAGGGTCCTGAAGGACTTGGGGGTTGGGGGGGGGTCCCAAATTTTGCACGGATTAATTTTTTTTTTTCTCTTTTTCATCGCCTTGGGGAGATTCCCTGAAACTGAGAATTCCTTGGGGGAGCCTCCCCTGAATTTTAGGGATTCCCCAGCAATTTGGGGAGTCCTGAGAGGGTCTCAATTTCTTTCCCCCACCCCTTCAGATGGCAAAAAATTTTCCGTTCCCGCCTCGTGGGCTTGGCCGTGGCTTATGGCAACACTTTCTTCATCGTGCTCATCATCATCCTCGTGCTGCTGCTCCTCGGTGGGTCTGAGGGCTTTGGGGGTGGTTTGGGGGGGCTCTTAACCCCCAAGTCCTGACCCCTTCCCCCGACCCCCAGATGCTCTGAGGGAGACCCGAAAATACAACGTGGGGGATAAGGAGGCTCTGAGCAGCACCCCGGCCGCCCTGGAGCATTTCCACATGAAACTCTTCCGGGCTCAGAGGAATCTCTACCTGGCTGGGTTCTCCCTGCTGCTCTCCTTGTGAGTCTGGGGTGGGGTTTGGGGGGTCCCAGATGTGATTTTGGGGGTCTCAGATGTGATTTGGAGGGGTCCCAGACACAATTTGGAGAGGTGGGAAGGGGCTGTACCTGGCTGGGTTTATTTTTCTGTTCTCCTTGTGAGTCTGGGGTGGGGTTTGAGGGGTCCCAGATGTGATTTGGGGGGTCTCAGATGTGATTTTGGGGGGCTGGAGTTATTTTGGGGGCGTCCCAGACACAATTTGGGGGGGTGGGAAGGGGCTGTACCTGGCTGGGTTTATTTTTCTATTCTCCTTGTGAGTCTGGGGAGGGGTTTGGGGGGTCCCAGCCACAATTTGGGGGGTCCCAGATGTGATTTGTGGGGGGCTGGAGTAGATTTGGGGGGTCCCAGACATGATTTGGGGGAGTGGGAAGGGGCTGTACCTACCTGGGTTTATTTTTCTTCTTTCCTAGTTAGTGTGGGGAAGGGTTTGGGGGGTCCCAGATGTGATTTGGGGGGTCCCAGCCACGATTTGGGGGGGGCTGGAGTCAATCTGGGGATCCTTTGGGATCCTTGGCCACCATTTTGGGATCCCCCACCTCATGGTGCCGCTGACCTCGGCCTAGGCCGCATTGGAAGCCTCAGGCCAGGCCTCACACCAACAGGCCCGGGGGCTCTAGGGGGGCTCTGAGAAATTCAGGAGGATTTGGGGGGTGTCCCTGAACCCCATTTGAGGATCCTTGGCCCCCATTTTGGGATCCTTGACCCCCATTTGGGGATCCTTGTACCCCATTTTTGTTCCCATCCGTCAACCCCCTGAGGCTTCTTGTGATGCTGACCTCGGCCTAGGCCGCACTCGAAGCCTCAGGCCAGGCCTTGCTTGAGCAGGTCTGGGAGGCTCTGGGGGGGCTCTGAGGGATTCAGGAGGATTTGGGGGGTGTCCCTGAACCCCATTTGAGGATCTCTGGCCACCATTTTGTGATTCTTGGCCCCCATTTGGGGATCCCTGACCTTCATTTTTGTTTCCATCCCTCAACCCCCTGAGGTTTCTCGTGATGCTGACCTCGGCCTAGGCCGCACTCAAAGCCTCAAGCCAGGCCTTGCTTGAGCAGGCCTGGGGGAGCTCTGGGGGGGATCTAAGGGATTCAGGAGGATTTGGGGGTGTCCCTGAACCCCATTTGGGGATCCTTGGCCATCATTTTGTGATTGTTGGCCCCTATTTGGGGGATCCCTGGCCACCATTTTGGGATCCCCAAACTCCTGAGGCACTGACCTCGGCCTAGGCCGCACTCAAAGCCTCAGGCCAGGCCTCACATCAACAGGCCCAGGGGGCTCTGGGGGGGCTCTGAGGGATTCAGGAGGATTTGGGGGTGTCCTTGAACCCCATTTGAGCATCCTTGGCCCCCATTTTGGGATCCTTGACCCCCATTTGGGGATCCTTGTCCCCCATTTTTGTTCCCATCCCTCAGCCTCCTGAGGCTTCTTGTGATGCTGACCTCGGCCTAGGCTGCACTCGAAGCCTCAAGCCAGGCCTTACTTGAGCAGGCCTGGGGGGCTCTGGGGGGAATCTGGGGGGGCTCTGAGGCATTCAGGAGGATTTGGGGGTGTCCCTGAACCCCACTTGAGGATCCCTGGCCACCATTTTGTTAATCTTGGCCACCATTTTGGGATCCCCCCCTCATGATGCTGCTGACCTCGGCTTAGGCCGCACTCGAAGCCTCAGGCCAGGCCTTGCTTGAGCAGGCCCGGGGGACTCTGGGGGGAATCTGGGGGGGCACTGAGGGATTCAGGGGGATTTGGGGGTGTCCTTGAACCCCATTTTTGTGCCCCCTCAGCCTCCTGAGGCGCTTGGTGACGTTGATCTCGGCCCAGGCCGCGCTCGGAGCCTCCAGCCAGGCCTTCCGCAAGCAGGCCGAGGGCGCCAGCCAGGCCGCACGGCAGTACCTGGAGGACAACGACGCCCTCAGAAAGGTAAAAAATAAAAAAACAATCTCAAAAAATCACCTGGGGTACCCTAAAAATATCCCCCAAAAATCCTGAGTGATTAGTGAAGAAAATGGTTGGGATAGGTTGAGAGTATTGCTGAATAAAGCAGACAAAAAATTGAGGTTTTAAGTCAAACATGGTTGGGAAAGCGTTGAGAAATATCTGAATAAGCATCAAAAGGTTGTGAAAATAATTCCCAGAAAAAGCAGCCAAAAAAGTTGAGTTGGTATTCTGAAAGTATTTCTAAAAAATTGTGTAAGACAGTATTCAGTTGGTACCTCAGAAATGGGTGAAAAGCAGTGAAAAAATATCTGAATTAAGCATCAAAAAGTTCTGAAAATACTCCCCAAAAAATCAGGATAAATGCTCCTAAAACATCTGTTCTAAATTCTCCAAAATTACTCCCCAAAAAACCCTCAAAAAATTGGGATAAACTCCCAAAAAACCCTCAAGAAATCAGAATTAACTCCAAAAAAAAAAAGCTTTCTAGAATCATGATAAAACTCTCAAAAATTGGGATAAACCCCTAAAAAACCCCTCCAAAAATCAAAAATAACCCCAAAAACCTTCAAAAATCAGGATAAACCCCTGAAAAACTCGAAATAACCCCCCAAAAAACCCTTAAAAATTGAAATTAACCCCAAAAAACCCCTAAAAAAATCAAACCCCAAAAAAACCCCCTAAAAAACTAGAAAAACCCTTCAAAAATCAGGATTAACCCAAAAAAAACCCTCAAAAAATCAAAATAAACCCCCCAAAAAACCCTAAAAAAATCAAAATAAACCCCAAAAAAAACCCTAAAAAATCAGGATAAACCCCCCAAAAATTTTCCCAGACCCCCCAAAAAAATCCCTGACCTTCCCCAAAAATAAAAAAACCCCAAAATCTATTTATTTTCATTTTTTGTGCCCCTCAGCAGCTGCAGGAGTCTGGGGGGGCCCCGTCCCCAAACCGGGACGAGAACGAGAAGCTCAAGGCCAAGGTGGAGTCACTGAAGGAGGAGCTGGAGCTCAGCAAGAAGGGTGAGAATTGGGGGGAATTTGGGGGATTTGGGGAAATTTTGAAAATTTTAGGGGGGTCTGAGGGGTTTAGGCAATTTTTGGGGGTTTTATCTTGATTTTTTGGGGTTTTTTTGGGGGTTTTATCTTGATTTTTTGGGGTTTTATTGAGGTTTTATTTTGATTTTTGGGGCTTTTATCTTGATTTTTGGGGGTTTTTGTAGGGTTTATCCAAATTTTGGAGGCTTTTATCCTGATTTTTAAAGGGTTTTTTGGGGTTTATCCAATTTTTTTTAGGGTTTTATCTTGATTTTTTTGGGGTTTTTTTGAGTTTTATTTTGTTTTTTGGGTGGTTTTTTTTAGGGTTTATCCAAATTTTGGAGGCTTTTATCCTGATTTTTGAGGGGGTTTTTGGGGTTTATTCTGATTTTTTAGGGTTTTTTTTGGGTTTTATCTTGATTTTTAGGGTTTTTTTAGGGGTTTTATCTTGATTTTTTTGGGGTTTTTTGGGGGGTTTATCTTGATTTTTTTTTTTTGTTTTATTGGGGGTTTTATTCTATTTTTGGGGTTATTTTTTTTTAGGGTTTATCCAAATTTTTGGATGCTTTTATCCCGATTTTTGAGGGGATTTTTGGGGTTTATCCAAAATTTTAGGGTTTTTTTTGGGGTTTTATCTTGATTTTTGGGGGTTTTTTTAGAGGTTATCCCAAATTTTGGGGTCTGGGAATTTCAGGATGGGATCAGGGCAGATTTTTGGGGTTCAGTTTGGATTTTGGGGTGGATTTTGGGGTTCAGTTTGGATTTTGGGGTGACCCTGAGCCCCCCAAAGCTCTGGAGAAGGCCGAGAACGAGCTGCAGGCCATGAGGGGATTTTGGGGGCCCTGAGGGGATTTTGGGGGCCCTGAGGGGATTTTGGGGTCTCTGTGGGGTCTGGGGGTTTCAGGTGGGATCAGGATGGATTTTGGGGTGGATTTTGGGGGTTCGGAGTGGATTTTGGGGTTCAGTTTGGATTTTGGAGTAACCCTGAGCCCCCCAAAGCTCTGGAGAAGGCTGAGAACGAGCTGCAGGCCCTGAGGGGATTTTGGGGGCCCTGAGGGATTTTGGGGTTTCTGTGGGGTCTGGGGGTTTCAGGGTGGGATCAGTTTGGATTTTGGGGTGGATTTTGGGGTTCAGTTTGGATTTTGGGGTCTCAATTTGGATTTTGGGGTGACCCTGAGCCCCCCAAAGCTCTGGAGAAGGCTGAGAACGAGCTGCAGGCCCTGAGGGGATTTTGGGGGCCCTGAGGGGATTTTGGAGGATTTTGGGATCTCTGTGGGGTCTGGGGGTTTCAGTTTGGACTTTGGGGTTCCAGGGGGGTTTCAAGATGGACTTTTGGGGTTCAGGATGGATTTTGGGGTGGATTTTGGGGTTCAGTTTGGATTTTGGGGTGGATTTTGGGGTGTCAGTTTGGATTTTGGGGTGACCCTGAGCCCCCCAAAGCTCTGGAGAAGGCTGAGAACGAGCTGCAGGCCATGAGAGGATTTTGGGGCCTCTGGTTGGATTTTGGGGTCTCTGTTGGGTCTGGGGGTTTCAGGGTGGGATCAGGATGGATTTGGGGTGGATTTTGGGGTTCATTTGTGATTTTGGGGTAACCCTGAGCCCCCCAAAGCTCTGGAGAAGGCTGAGAACGAGCTGAAGGCCATGAGGAGCCAGGCCCAGGGCCTGACCCGCGAGTACGATCGGCTGCTGGAGGAGCACGCCCGGCTCCAGGTGAAAAAATCACCCCAAAATAACCCCAGGGGGACCCCAAAATGTCCTGGGGGGACCCCAAAAATATCTCAGAGAGGACCCCAAAATGTCCTGGGGGGAGCCTAAAATATCCCCATGGAAATCCCAAAAATATTTCGGGGGAGGTCCCAAAAATTCCCCCATGGGGACCCCAAAATATCCCCAAAAAATCCCTCCCTGGACCCTCCCAGTGCCCCAAAACCCCCCCAGACCCCTAAAAATCCTCTGGGACCCCTCCTCAAAATCCCCCAAGACCCCAAAACCCCTCCCCAAAATTCCTCAGACCTCAAAGATACCCTGAGACCCCTCCCCAAAATCACCCCAAACCCCAAAATCCCCCCAGACCCCTCCTCAAAACCCTCCCAGACCATCCTGAGACCCCCTCCCCAAAATCCCCCAGTGCCCCCAAAATCCTCAAGTGCCCCCCAAGCCCCTCCCCAAATCCCCCTATGCCCCACAAACTCCTCCCCAAAAACCCCCCAGACCCCAAGAACGTTCTGAGACCCCTCCCCAAAATCCCCAGCCCCCCTAGAATCCTCCCAGACCCCTCCCCAAAACCCCTCCCAAACTTCAAAGATCCCTTGAGACCCCTCCCCAAAACCCCTCCCAGACCCCAAAATCTCCCCCAGACCCCTCCTCAAAACCCCCCAGACCCCAAAGATCCCTTGAGACCCCCCCAAAATCCCCCCCAAACCCCTCCCAGACCCCAAAACCTCCCCCAGACCCCTCCCCAAACCCCCCCTGTGTCCCCCAGAGCCCCCAAAACCCCCCAGACCCCCCCTCAAACCCCCAAATTTCCCCCCCAGGCCGCTCACGACAAACCACGGGACAAGAAGGAGGAGTGAGAGGGGGCGGGGCCACACCAGACCACGCCCACAACGGTTTAAACCCCGCCCCTCATGTCAGGCCACGCCCACAAGCCTTTCCAAGCTCCGCCCATCGGACCAGACCACGCCCACAACGGTTCCAAACTCCGCCCATTGGACCAGGCCACGCCTCCTGACCAAAGCTCCGCCCCTATTTCCTTTTATGGGCGCCCCATTCCCTTCCTTTTTTTGGGGTCCAAATCTCATTTTTGGGGGTCCAAGCCTCGTTTTGGGGAGGCTGAACCCCTCCCCCACTCTGTGTCCCTTCCCCCACCTTTCCCAAATTTTATTTTGGGGGGTGGGGAGGAGGAAATGGGGACCCCTCCTTTTTTTTTCTTTTTTTTTTTTTTTTTTTTTTTTTTTGGTTAAAAAAAAATTCCTTGGGTTGGGTCTTGGTTGGTTTGGGATCTCAAAATTCAATCCTGGCATCCCCAAAATTCCCCCTAGGACCCCAAAATTCCCCTTGGGACCCCCAAAATTCCCTTTAGGACCCCAAAATCAGAGACCCCTTCGAGGTTTCACCTTTTATTGGCACCGTGCACATTTGGGGGGGGGGTCCCTGTGGGGTGGGACCCCTCTCTATGGGGCAGGGACTCCACCAGGGACCCCCTGCTATGGGGCAGGACCCCAAATTATGGGGTGAAAACCCCAAATCATGGGGTAAAAAACCCCTCAAATTATGGAGCAAAACCTCTTAAATTCTGGGGTAAAAAACCCAAATTATGGGGTAAAAAACCTAAATTCTGGGGTAAAACCCCCAGTTATGGGGCAGGAGGGTTTTGCTATGGGGTGAGCCCCAGTTCTGGGGTGGGTTTGGGGCAGGGGGACCCCCCAGTTATTGGGGAGGGGGGTGCAGGGTCCGGGCGTGGCCCCGCAGAGCCTCGAACTCGCGCTGGACGAAATCGGTGAGAGCCTTGCGGAGCTGGACCTGGGGGAATGGGGGGATTGTGGGGTTTGATCTGTGGGGTTTGATGGGATCTGTGGGGCTGGGATCCAGGGATTTGTGGGGCTGGATGGGATCTGTGGGGTTGGGATCTGTGGGGCTGGAATGGGATTTGTGGGGATGGGATCCAGGGATCTGTGGGGTTGGGATCCAGGGATCTGTGGGGCTGGGATTTGTGGAGCTGGGTCTGTGGGGTTTGATGGGATCTGTGGGGCTGGGATGGATCTGTGAGGCTCAGATCTGTGGGGTTGGATCTTTGGGGTTGGAATTCAGGGATCTGTGGGGGTGGATGGGATTTGTGGGGCTGGGATCCAGGGATCTGTGGGGCTGGATGGGATTTGTGGGGCTGGGATTTGTGGGGTTGGGATTTGTGGGGTTGGATCTGTGGGGTAGGAATGGGATCTGTGGGGTTTGATGGGATTTGCTGGGTTGGGATCTGTGGAGCTGGATGGGATTTGTGGGGCTGGGATTTGTGGGGCTGGGATTTGTGGGGCTGGGATTTGTGGGGCTGGGATTTGTAGGGATGGGATTTGTGGGGTTGGATGGGATCTGTGGGATGGGATTTGTGGGGTTGGGATCCAGGGATCTGTGGGGTTGGGATGGATCTGTGGGGCTGGGCTGGGATTTGTGGGGTTGGGATCTGTGGGGTTGGAATCCAGGGATCTGTGAAGCTCAGATCTGTGGGGTAGGAATGGGATCTATGGGGTTGGGCTGGGATTTGTGGGGTTGGGATCTGTGGAGTTGGATGGGATTTGTGGGGCTGGGATTTGTAGGGATGGGATTTGTGGGGATGGGATCCAGGGATCTGTGGGGTTTGATGGGATTTGTGGGGTTGGATCTGTTGGGCTGGGCTGGGATTTGTGGGGCAGGGTGGGATCTGTGGGGTTGGGATCCAGGGATCTGTGGGGTTTGGTTCTGTGGGGTTTGATGGGATTTGTGGGGTTGGGATCTGTGGGGCTGGGTGGGATTTGTGAGGTTGGATGGGATCTGTGGGGCTGGATGGGATTTGTGGGGTTGGGATCTGTGCGGTTTCATGGGATCTGTAGGGCTGGATTTGTGGGGCTGGAATCAAGGGATCTGTGGGGTTTAATAGGATCTGTGGGGCTGGGCAGGGATTTGTGGGGTTGGGATCTGTGGGGTTTGATGGGATTTGTGGGGTTGGATCTGTTGGGCTGGGCTGGGATTTGTGGGGCTGGACTGGGATCTGTGGAGTAGGAATGGGATCTGTGGGGTTGGGATGGGATCTGTGGGGGTGGATGGGATTTGTGGGGTTGGGATGGGATCTGTGGGGGTGGATGGGATTTGTGGGGTGGGATCTGTGGGGTGGGGATCTCTGGGACTGGAATTGATCTGTGGGGTTTCATGGGATCTGTGGGGTTTGATGGGATTTGTAGGGTTGGGATCCAGGGATCTGTGGGGTTGGGATCAAGGGATCTGTGGTGCTGGGCAGGGATTTGTGGGGTTGGGATTTGTGGGGTTTGATGGGATTTGTGGGGTTGGATCTGTGGGGCTGGAATTCAGGGATCTGTGGGGCTGGGATCCAGGGATCTGTGGGGTTTGATGGGATCTGTGGGGTAGGGATTTGTGGGGTTGGGATCCAGGGATCTGTGGGGGTAGGATTTTTAGGGTTGGGATCTGTGGGGTTTGATGGGATTTTTTGGGTTGGGATCTGTGGAGCTGGATGGGATTTGTGGGGCTGGGATTTATGGGGATGGGATCTGTGGGGTTTGATGGCATCTGTAGGCCTGGGATTTGTGGGGTTGGATGGGATCTGTGGGATTTGGATCTGTGGGGTTTGATGGGATTTGTGGGGCTGGATGGGATCTGTGGGGTTTGATGGGATCTGTGGTGTTGGAATGGGATTTGTGGGGTTGGGATCCAGGGATCTGTGGGGTTTGATGGGATCTGTGGGGATGGATCTGTGAGGCTCAGATCTGTGGGGTTGGGATGGATCTGTGGGGTTGGATCTGTTGGGCTGGACTGGGATTTGTGGGGCTGGACTGGGATCTATGGGGTTGGGATCCAGGGATCTGTGGGGTTTGGTTCTGTAGGGTTTGATGGGATCTGTGGGGGTGGGATTTGTGGGGTTGGGATCCAGGGATTTGTGGGGCTGGATGGGATCTGTGGGGTTGGGATCTGTGGGGCTGGATGAGATTTGTAGGGATGGGATTTGTGGGGATGGGATCTGTGGGGTTTGATGGGATTTGTGGAGTTGGATCTGTGGGGTTTGATGGCATCTGTAGGCCTGGGATTTGTGGGGTTGGATGGGATCTGTGGGGGTGGATGGGATCTGTGGGGCTGGGATCCAGGGATCTGTGGGGCTGGGTCTGTGGGGTTTGATGGGATTTGTGGGGTTGTATCTGTGGGGCTGGATTTGTGGGGTTGGATGTGATTTGTGGGGCTGGGATCCAGGGATCTGTGGGGTTGGAATGGAATTTATGGGGTTGGGATAGCATCTGTGGGGTTGAGATCTGTAGGGTTGGATGGGATTTGTGGGGTTGGGATCCAGGGATTTGTGGGGCTGGGTCTGTGGGGTTGGGGATCTCTGGGACTGGAATTGCTCTGTGGGATTTTATGGGATTTGTGGGGCTGGAATGGGATCTGTGGGGTTTGATGGGATTTGTGGGGTTGGGATCCAGGGATCTGTGGGGTTGGGATCTGTGAGGTTTGATGGGATTTGTGGGGTTGGGATCCAAGGATTTGTGGGGCTGGGTCTGTGGGGTGGGGATCTCTGGGACTGGAATTGCTCTGTGGGGCTGGAATGGGATTTGTGGGGTTGGGATTTGTGGGGTTGGGGGAATTCAAATCTGGGGGTCCTAGACCCCACCAAACCCCAAATTTGGGCGGTCCCACACCCCAAACTGGGGGTCTAACATCCTAAATTTGGGGGTCCCAAACCCCAGTTTGGGGGTCCCACACCCCAATTTGGGGGTCCCAGTCCCCCAAATGCCAAATTTGGGGTCCCACACCCCAATTTGGGGGTCCCAGCCCTCTACACCCCAAACTGAGGGTCCCACACCCACCGTGGGGGTCCCCACAGCCCAATCTGGGGGTCTCTCACCCAAATCTGGGGGTCCCCAAACCACCATGGGGATCCCACACCCCAAATTCAGGGTCCCACACCCCAATTCGGGGGTCTCAAACCCCAATCTGGTGGTCTCAGCCCCCACCCCCCAAATTTGGGGGTCCCTCACCCACCATGGGGGTTCCACACCCCAATCTGAGGATCCCTCACTCCAAATCTGGGGGTCCCACACCCCAATTCGGGGGTCCCACACCCACTGTAGGGGTCCCACACTCTGATTTGGGGGTCCCACACCCACCATAGGGGTCCCCACCCCCCAAATTCAGGGTCCCACCCCCCAATTCGGGGGTCTCACCCACCGTGGGGGTCCCCTCGTGGCGCAGCCGCTCCAGCAGGGGCCGGACGCTGAACGGGCGCCCCACGACCACCGTGATGTGCTGGGGGGGACAGGGGGGTCACAGAGAGCAGGGACCCCCAAAAAATCCCCCAAATATCTCAGGGACCCCAAAAAATCCCTCAGGGATTCTGAAAATAACTCAGGGACCCCCAAGAATCCCCCCAAAAATCCCAAAGGGATCCCCAAAATCCACCTGAAATACCTCAGGGATCCCAAAAAATACCCACAAATCTCAAAAAATCCCATAGGGGCCCAAAAAAATCACACAGGGATCCTCAAAAAATCCCCCCAAAAATCCCTCAGGGATCGTAAAAATCCCACAGGGACCCCAAAAAATCCCTCAGGGATCCCAAAAAATCCCTCAGGGATCCTCAAAATGCCCCAAAAATCCCCCAGGGATCCTGAAAATCCCACAGGGATCTCCAAAATCCCATAGAGATCCCAAAAACCCATCAGAGATCCTGAAAAATCACATAGAGATCCCCAAAATCTCACAGGGATCCCCAAAAATCCCCACAAAAATCCCTCAGAGATACAAAAAAATCCTACAGAGATCCTAAAAAATTCCACAGAGATCCCCAAAAACCCCTCAATGATCCCAAAAAATCCAATAGGAACCCAATAATCCCATAGAGATCCCCAAAAAATCCCACCAGGATCCCCAAAATCCCCCCCAAAAATACCCCAGGGATCCCAAAATTCCCACAGAGATCCCAAAAAATCCCCCCAAATACCCCAGGGATCCCAAAATTCCCACAGAGATCCTAAAAAATCCCCCCAAAAATCCCTCAGGGATCCTGAAAATCCCACAGGGATCCCCAAAATCTCCCCAAAAAATTCCCCCTAAAATTCCCAGAGATCCCCAAAAATAACCCAGGGATCCCAAAAAATTCTCCCAAAAATCTCTCAGAGACCCCAAAAATCCCCCCAGACCCCCCAAATTCCCCCCAAAAATCCCCCCAAAAACACCCAGACCCCACAAAACCCCACAAAATCCAATAAATCCCCCCAGAGACCCCAAAATCCCCCCAAAAATCCCCTAAAGACCCCAAAAATCCCCCCAGAGACCCCCCCAAAATCCCCTCCCCTCTCACCTGCCCCACCCGGGGCACGTAGGGCCGGCAGTTGGGGAGGACATCGCTCATCCCTGGGGGGGAGGGGACAGGAAATGAGGGGGGGGGCGACCCCCAAAAACCCCCCCAGGACCCCCGGAGACCCCTCCCCAAAAGGTTCAAAATTCCAGACCCCCAAAATTCCCACCCAGAGCTCCCCAAAAATGCCCCAATCCCACCCCAAAAACCCCCTAAGACCCCAAAAATCCTCCCCAAAAGTCACCCAGGACCCCCCAAAAACCCCCCCAGGACCCCCGGAGACCCCTCCCCAAAAGGTCCAAAATTCCAGACCCCCAAAATCCCCTCCCAGAGCTCCCCAAAAATGTCCCAATCCCACCTCAAAACCCTCCTGGGACCCCAGAAATCCTCCCCAAAAGTCACCCAGGACCCCCCAAAAACTCCCCCAGGACCCCCTGAGACCCCTCCCCAAAAGGTCCAAAATCCCAGACCCCCAAAATCCCCTCCTGGACTCCCCAAAATTCCCCTGGGACCCCAAAAATCACCCCAAAAACTCACCCAGGACCCCCCAAACCACCCCAGGAACCCCAAAAAACCCCCCAGGACCCCTTAGAGCCCCCCCAAAACCCCTTCAGACCCCCCTGGGATCCCCCAAAATCCCACCCAGGACCCTTTAGACACCCCCCCAGGACCCCCAAAGCCCCCCCAGGACCCCCCAAAACTCACCCAGGACCCCCCAAAAACCCCCCAGGACCCCTCAGACCCCCCCCAAAACTCCTCAGGACCCCTTGGGACCCCCTCAAATCCCCCTGAGACCCCAAAATTCCCACCTGGACCCCCCCAAAATGTCCCAATCAAACCCCAAAACCCCCCTGGGACCCCAAAAATCCCCCCCAAAACCCCTCCAGGAACCCCCCAGGAACCCCAAAACCCCTCCAGGACCCCTCAGACCCCTCCCAAATCTCCCCAGGACCCCCCAAAATCCTCCCCAAGACCCTTCAGACCCCTCCAGGACCCCCCAAATTCCCCCTCCAGCCCCTTTAAGACCCCCCCCAGCCCCTCCCAGACCTCTCCAGGACCCCCCAGGACCCCTCAGACCCCCCCCAAAACTCCTCAGGACCCCCCAAAACCCCCCCAAAAAATCCTTCAGACCCCTCCAGGACCCCCAAACCCCCCCAAGACCCCTCCAGGACCCCCCAAAATCCCCCCAGGACCCCACAAAACCCCCCCCAGACTCCTCCAGAACCCCTCAAATTCCCCCTCCAGCTCCTGCCAGACCTCCTCAGGACCCCCCAAAACCCCTCAGACCCCCCCCCAAAACTCCTCAGGACCCCCCAAAAAATCCTTCAGACCCCTCCAGGACCCCCAAAACCCCCCCAAGACCCCTCCAGGACCCCCCAAATTCCCCCTCCAGCCCCTTTAGGACCCCCAGAATCCTCCCCAAGACCCCTCAGACCCCTCCAGGACCCCCCAAATTCCCCCTCCAGCTCCTCCCAGACCCCCCCAGGACCCCCCAAAATCCCCCCAAAACCCCTCAGACCCCCCCCAAAACTCTTCCAGGACCCCCCAAAACCCTTCAGACCCCCCCAGGACCCCCCAAAACCCCTCAGACCCCCCCCAAAACTCTTCCAGGACCCCCCAAAACCCTTCAGACCCCCCCAGGACCCCCCAATTTCCCCCGGGACCATTCAGACCCCCCCCAAAACTCTTCCAGGACCCCCCAAAACCCTTCAGACCCCCCCAGGACCCCCCCAAATCCCCCCAGGACCCCCCTCACCCCCGTGCCACAGCGGGAGGATCACGGGGTCCCGGCGACACTCGGCCAGGAGGCGCCCGATGCCTGCGGGGGAGGGGGCGCTGAGACCCCCGGGGGGGGATTCTGGGGGGGATTTGGGGGGTCCTAGGGAGGGCTGAGACCCCCGGGGGGGATTTGGGGGGTCTCAGAGGGGAATTTGGGGGTTTTGGGGGGGATTTTGGGGTCTCAGAGGGGATTTGGGGGGCTCTGAGACCCCTGGGGGGGATTTAGGGGGTCTCAGGGGAAAATTTGGGGGTTTTGGGGGGTCCCAGGGCGGATTTTGGGGGATCCCAGAGGGGTTTGGGGGGCTCTGAGACCCCCCGTGGGGATTTTGGGGGTCTCAGAAGCATTTTTGGGGGGCTCTGAGAGGTTTTGGGGGAGTCCCAGGGGGGTTTTGGGGGGCTCTAAGACCCCCGGGGGGGGGGAATTTGGGGATTCTGAGACCCCCAGGTGAGGATTTGGGGGGTCCCAGGGGGGAATTTGGGGATTTTGGGGGGTCCCAGGAGGAGTTTGGGGGGTTCTGAGACCCCCGGGGGGGAATGTGGGGGGTCCCAAAAGGGATTTGGGGGGTCCCAGGGGAAATGTAGGGAATTTTGGGGGGTCCCAGAGGGAATCTGAAGGGTCCCAGGGAGGAATCTGGGGATTTTGGGGGGTCCCAGGGGGGGTTTTGAGGGGCTCTGAGACCCCCGGGTGGGGATTTGGGGGGGATTTGGGGGTCCCAGAGGGGATTTAGGGGGCTCTGAGACCCCCGGGGGGGAAATTTGGGGGTCTCAGATTTTGGGGTGTCCCAGGGGGGGATTTGGGGAATTTTGGGGGGTCCCAGAGGGAAATTTGGGGGTCTCAGAGGAAGTTTGGGGGGCTCTGAGACCTCCAGGGGGGAGAATTTGGGGGGTCCCAGGGGAGATTGGATATTTTGGGGGGGATTTGGGGGTCTCAGAGGGGTTTTGGGGGGCTCTGAGACCCCCGGGGTGGGGAATTGGGGGGTCCCAAAAGGGATTTGGGGGGTCCCAGAGGGGATTTAGGGAATTTTGGGGGTCCCAGAGGAAATCTGGAGGGTCCCAGGGGGGTTTTGGGGGGCTCTGAGACCCCCGGGGGGGAATATTTGGGGGTCTAAGAGAGGTTTTGGGGAATTTGGGGGGGGTCACTGGGGGGATTTTGGGGTCTCAGAGGGGGATTTGGGGAATTTTGGGGGGTCCCAGGGGGGTTTTAGGGTGAGATTGGGGCTTTTTGGGGGGATTTTGGGGGTCTCAAAGGAGTTTTGGGGGGCTCTGAGACCCCCAGGGGGGAGAATTTGGGGGGTCCCAGGGGGGATTGGGGATTTTGGGGAGGATTTGGGGGGTCCCAGGGAGATTTTGGGGGGGTCTCAGAGAGGATTTAGGGGTCCCAGGGGGGATTTTTGGGATTTTGGGGAGGGGTCCAGGGGGGATCTCGGGAAGGTTTTGGGGTTTTTTGGGGGGAAGTTTGAGGGGTTTTTTCGTTTTGATTTTTGGGGTTTTGGGGTTTTTGGGTTTTTTTGGGGTTCTGTTTCTTGGGGGTTTTTTTGGGGTTTTTGGGGATTTTTGGGGTTTTTTTCTTTGATTTTTTTGGTTTTTGGGGTTTTGGGTTTTTTGGGTTTTTGGAGATTTGGGTGGGGTTTTTTTGTTTGTTTTTTGGGGTTTTTTTGGGTTTTTTTGAGGTTTTTTGGGGTTTTGGCTTTTCTGGGGAATTTTTGGTTTTTTTTAGGATTTTTGGGGTCTTTGGGGTTTTTTTTGGTTTTTTGGGGTTTTGGGTTTTTTTGTTCATTTTTTGGGGTTTTTTTTTGGTTTTTGGCTTTTGGGGGATTTGGGGTTTTTTTGTTGGGTTGGTTTCTTTGAGTTTTGAGATTTTTTTGGGTTTTTAAGATTTTAGGGTTTTTTGGGGTTTTGAGGAATTTTTTTAGGATTTTTGAGTTTTGGGGTTTTTTGGGTTTTGGCGGTTTTTTTGGGGATTTTGGGTCGTTTTTAGGATTTTTTGTGTTTCGGTCTCACCCCATTTGAACCTCGCGACCTCCTGGCCCAGATTGACCTTCCCTGGGGAGAGACCAGTATGGACCAGTATGGACCAGTATGGGCCCAGTATGGACCAGTACAGACCAGTGACATCCCAGTGCTCCCAGTATGGGCCCAGTGCCCTCCCAGTTACCCATCCCAGTGCTCCCAGTGACCTCCCAGTGTTCCCAGTAACATCCCAGTGCTTCCAATATGAACCAGTATGGACCAGTAACATCCCAGTATGGCCCAGTGTGATCCCAGTGCTCCCAGTATGGGCCCCATAACATCCCAGGCTCCCAATATGGACCAGTATGAACCAGTATGGACCAGTACGGGCCCAGTATAGACCAGTATGGACCCAGTATGGGCCCAGTAACCTCCCAGTAACTTCTCAGTGCTCCCAGTTATCCATTCCAGTATGATCCCAGTATGGACCAGTATGGGCCCAGTGCGATCCCAGTGCTCCCAGTACGGCTGAGTAACCTCCCAGTGCTCCCAGTACAGACCCAGTATGAGCCCAGTGCTCCCAGTATGGATCAGTAACCTCCCAGCGCTCCCAGTATGGGTCCAGTGCCCTCCCAGTAACCTCCCAGTGCTCCCAGTATGGGCCCAGTGCCCTCCCAGTGCTCCCAGTACAGACCCAGCATGAGCCCAGTATGGGCCCAGTGCTCCCAGTATGGCCCAGTAACCTCCCAGTGCTCCCAGTGTCATCCCAGTAACCTCCCAGTAACATCCCAGTGCTCCCAGTATGGCCCAGTAACATCCCAGTATGGATCAGTAACCTCCCAGTGCTCCCAGTAACCTCCCAGTGCTCCCAGTATGTGCCCAGTAACATCCCAGTGCCCTCCCAGTGCCCTCCCAGTGCTCCCAGTACAGACTCAGTATGAGCCCAGTATGGGCCCAGTGCTCCCAGTATGGGCCCAGTGCCCTCCCAGTGCTCCCAGTATGACCCAGTAACCTCCCAGTGCTCCCAGTATGGGCCCAGTAACCTCCCAGTGCTCCCAGTATGGCCCAGTGCCCTCCCAGTATGGATCAGTAACCTCCCAGTGCTCCCAGTAACCTCCCAGTGCTCCCAGTATGTGCCCAGTAACATCCCAGTAACCTCCCAGTATGGCCCAGTGTTCCCAGTATGGGCCCAATATGAGCCCAGTAACCTCCCAGTGCTCCCAGTATGGACCAGTATGGCCCCAGTGCGATCCCAGTGCTCCCAGTATGGCCCAGTGCCCTCCCAGTGTCATCCCAGTAACCTCCCAGTCCCTCCCAGTGCTCCCAGTATGGCCCAGTGCCCTCCCAGTTACCCATCCCAGTGCTCCCAGTATAGATCAGTAACCTCCCAGCGCTCCCAGTATGGGCCCAGTGCCCTCCCAGTCCTTCCCAGTGCTCCCAGTATGAGCCCAGTAACTTCCCAGTGCTCCCAGTATGGGCCCAGTAACATCCCAGTAACCTCCCAGTGCTCCCAGTATGGACCAGTATGGCCCCAGTGCGATACCAGTGCTCCCAGTATGACCGAGTAACCTCCCAGTGCTCCCAGTATGGGCCCAGTGCCCTCCCAGTAACATCCCAGTGCTCCCAGTATGAGCCCAGTGCCCTCCCAGTGCTCCCAGTACAGACCCAGCATGAGCCCAGTATGAGCCCAGTGCTCCCAGTATGACCCAGTCCCTCCCAGTGCTCCCAGTATGGGCCCAGTGCCCTCCCAGTAACCTCCCAGTGCTCCCAGTTACCCATTCCAGTATAGACCAGTATGACCCCAGTGTGATCCCAGCGCTCCCAGTATAGACCAGTAACCTCCCCGTGCTCCCAGTATGGGCCCAGTGCCCTCCCAGTTACCCATCCCAGTGCTCCCAGTAACTTCCCAGTGTTCCCAGTATGAACCAGTAACCTCCCAGTGCTCCCAGTATGGCCGAGTAACCTCCCAGTATGGGCCCAGTGCCCTCCCAGTGCTCCCAGTACAGACTCAGTATGAGCCCAGTATGGGCCCAGTGCTCCCAGTATGACCCAGTAACCTCCCAGTGCTCCCAGTGTCATCCCAGTAACCTCCCAGTAACATCCCAGTGCTCCCAGTATGGCCCAGTAACATCCCAGTATGGATCAGTAACCTCCCAGTGCTCCCAGTAACCTCCCAGTGCTCCCAGTATGTGCCCAGTAACATCCCAGTAACCTCCCAGAACGGCCCAGTGTTCCCAGTATGGGCCCAATATGAGCCCAGTAACATCCCAGTGCTCCCAGTATGGGCCAGAAACCTCCCAGTGCTCCCAGTACAGACTCAGTATGAGCCCAGTATGAGCCCAGTGCTCCCAGTATGGACCCAGTGCTCCCAGTATGGGCCCAGTAACATCCCAGTGCTCCCAGTTACCCATCCCAGTTCCCTCCCAGTGCTCCCAGTGTCATCCCAGTAACCTCCCAGTGCTCCCAGTATGACCCAGTAACCTCCCAGCGCTCCCAGTATGGGCCCAGTGCCCTCCCAGTTACCCATCCCAGTGCTCCCAGTCCATCCCAGTACCCTCCCAGTCCATCCCAGTGCTCCCAGTATGGGCCAGTGCCCCCCCAGTAACCTCCCAGTGCTCCCAGTATGAACCCAGTAACATCCCAGTGCTCCGTTACCCATCCCAGTCCCCTCCAGGTCCCTCCCAGTGCTCCCAGTTCCCTCCCAGTTCCCTCCCAGTGCTCCCAGTACCCTCCCAGTCCCTCCCAGTCCCTCCCAGTGCTCCCAGTACCCTCCCAATCCCCTCCCAGTGCCCCCCAATGCCCTCCCAGTCCATCCCAGTGCTCCCAGTGCTCCCAGTACCCTCGGGGAACACGTGCACCCAGTCTCCCTGGTTGAGTTTCTCCAGTATGAAATCCATTCCCCGCTGGTACACGCCGTCCCCTGCACACCAGTATAAACCAGTATGAACCAGTATGAACTGGGAACGGCCCAGTATGGACTGGGAGAGACCCAGTATGGACTGGGAACGGCCCAGTATGGACTGGGAACGGCCCAGTATGGACTGGGAACGGCCCAGTATGGACTGAGACAGCCCCAGTATGGACTGGGAGAGACCCAGTATGGACCCAGTATGGACTGGGACAGCCCAGTATGGACTGGGAGTGGCCCAGTATGGACTGGGAGTGACCCAGAGCAACCACAGCCCTCCCAGTATGGACTGGGAACGGCCCAGCATGGACTGGGAGTGGCCCAGTATGGACTGGGAGCGACCCAGAGCATCCACAGCCCTCCCAGTATAGACTGGGACCAGCCCAGTATGGACTGGGAACGACCCAGAGCAAATACAGCCATCCCAGTATGGACTGGGAGCAGCCCAGTATGGACTGGGAACAGCTCAGAGCATCCACAGCCCTCCCAGTATGAACTGGAACCCTCCCAGTATGGACTGGGAACGGCTCAGAGCAAACACAGCCCTCCCAGTATGAACTGGGACCCTCCCAGTATGGACTGGGACAGCCCAGTATGGACTGGGAGAGACCAGTATGGACTGGGAGAGACCCAGTATGGACTGGGAACATCCCAGTATGGACTGGGAATGGCCCAGTATGGACTGGGAACATCCCAGTATGGACTGGAAACGGCCCAGTATGGACTGGGAACAGCCCAGTATGGACTGGGAGAGACCCAGTATGGACTGGGACAGCCCAGTATGGACTGGGAACATCCCAGTATGGACTGGGAGAGACCCAGTATGGACTGGGAACATCCCAGTATGGACTGGGAACGGCCCAGTATGGACTGGGAACATCCCAGTATGGACTGGGAGCAGCCCAGTATGGACTGGGAACATCCCAGTATGGACTGGGACAGCCCCAGTATGGACTGGGAACAGCCCAGTATGGACTGGGACAGCTCAGAGCATCCACAGCCCTCCCAGTATGAACTGGGACCCTCCCAGTATGGACTGGGAATGGCCCAGTATGAACTGGGACCCTCCCAGTATGGACTGGGAATGGCCCAGTATGAACTGGAACCCTCCCAGTATGGACTGGGAATGACTCAGTGCCTCCCAGTTACCTCCCAGTATAGATTAGAAGTAGCCCAGTGCTCCCAGTGCTCCCAGTCCATCCCAGTCCCTCCCAGTTCCCCTCAATCCCCTCCCAGTCCATCCCAGTCCCTCCCAGTTCCCCTCAATCCCCTCCCAGTGCTCCCAGTCCCTCCCAGTGCCCCTCAATCCCCTCCCAGTGCTCCCAGTCCCTCCCAGTGCCCCCCAGTCCCCTCCCAGTCCCCTCCCAGTCCCTCTCAATCCCCTCCCAGTCTCTCCCAGTCCCTCCCAGTCCCTCCCAGTGCTCCCAGTACCTCGGCACACGGGCACACAGCGCCCCAGGCTGAAGAAAATCGAGTGAAGCTCCCGGGTGAAACAAATGTCAGCGGCGGTGGGGGTCCTGGGGGAAATGGGGAGGGGTCTGGGGGGGTCTGGGGGGGTTTGGGGGGTCCTGGGGGAAATGGGGAGGGGTCTGGGGGTCCTGAGGGGGTCCTGGGGGGAAAATGGGGAGGGGTCTGGGGGGGTCTGGGGGGAAATGGGGAGGGGTCTGGGGGTCCTGGGGTTGTTTGGGGGGCCCTGGGGGGAAAATTTGGGGGTCCTGAGGGGGTTTGGGGAGGTCTGGGGGTTCTGGGGGGGAATATTGGGGGGGATTTGGGGGTCCTGGGGGTGTTTGGGGGGTCCTGGGGGAAATTGGGGAGGGGTCTGGGGGGATTTAGGGAGGGGTCTGAGGGTCCTGGGGGGAAATTGGGGGAATTTGGGGGTCCTGGGGGGGTTTAGGGAGGGGTCTGGGGGTCCTGGGGGGGAATATTGGGAGGAATTGGGGGTCCTGGGGAAAATGGGGGAAATTGGGGAGGGGTCTGGGGGGCTCTGGGGGGAATATTGGGGGGGATTTGGGGGTCCTGGGGGGGGATTTGGGGGGTCCTGGAGGGGAAATGGGGGGGAGTTTGGGGGCCCTGGGGGGGTCTGGGGGGAAATGGGGAGGGGTCTGGGGGGTCCTGGGGGGGAATATTGGGGGGAATTTGGGGGTCCTGGGGGTTTGGGGAGGGGTCTGGGGGAAGCTGGGGGGTCCTGGGGGGGAAATGGGGAGGGGTCTGGGGGGTTCTGGAGGGGTCTGGGGGGGTTTGGGGGCTCCTTGGGGGTCCTGGGGGGAAAAAAATTGGGAGAATTTGGGGGGTCCTGGGAGGTCCAGGGAGGGGGCTGGGGGTCCTGGGGAAAATGGGGGAAATTGGGGAGGGGTCTGGGGGGGGTTTGGGGAAGGGTCTAGGGGGGTTTGGGGGGAAATGGGGAGGGGTCTGGGGGGTCCTGAGGGGATTTGGGGAGGGGTCTGGGGGTCCTGGGGGGGAAAATGGGGGGATTTGGGGGGGGTCTGGAGGGGTCTGGGGGTCCTGGGGGAAAATGAGGAGGGGTCTGGGGGGTCCTGGGGAGGAGGGACCCCCAAAAAGTGACCTGGGAACCCCAAAAACTGAACTGGAACCTCAAAATAAACCCCAAAACCACCCCCAGGACCCCCCAAAATCCTCCCCAAATCTCCCCAGGACCCCTCAAACCTCACCCAGGACCCCCCAAATCCCCCCCAGGACCCCCCAAAATCCCCCCCAATCCCCCCCCCCAAATCCCCCCAGCCCCTCCCCCCTGACCAGCGCATCCTGTGCAGGTTCCAGACGTGCCGAAGCTTCAGAGAGCCTGGGGAGGGGGCAGGGGGTCAGGGGGGACCCCAGAGACCCCCAAAATCAACTCAGGACCCCCAGAGACCCCCAAAATCAACTCAGGACCCCCAGAGACCCCCCCAAAATCAACTCAGGACCCCCAAAATCACCTCAGGACCCCCAGAGACCCCCCAAAATCAACTCAGGACCCCCAGAGACCCCCCAAAATCCCCTCAGGACCCCCAGAGACCCCCCAAAATCAACTCAGGACCCCCCAAACCTCCCCACACCCCCTCCAGGACCCCCCAAACCCCCTCAGGACCCCCCGAATAACCCTTCAGATCCCTCCAGGACCCCCCAAACCCCCTCAAAACTCCCCCAAATCCCCCCCAGGACCCCCCAAACCTCCCCACACCCCCTCCAGGACCCCCAAAAATCCTTCAGACCCCTCCAGGACCCCCCAAATTCCTCCTCCAACCCTTTTAGAACCTTCTGGGACCCTCCAGGACCGCCCAAACCCCCTCAAAACTCCCCCAAATCCCCTCAGGACCCCCCCAAATCCCCCCCAGTATCCCCAAATCCCCTCAAGGAACCTCCAAAATCCCTCAGACCCCTCCAGGACACCCTAAATTCCTCCTCCAACCCCTTTAGAACCTTCTGAGACCCTCCAGGACCCCCCCAAACCTCCCCAAATCCCCTCAGGACCCCCCAAAACCCCCCCAGATTTCCTCCAGGACCCCCCAAACCTCCTCAAAACCCCCCCAGGACCCCCCCAAAACCCCTCCAGGACCCCTTAAAAACCCTTCAGACCCCTCCAGGACCCACCAAACATCCCCAAACCCCCTCCAGGACCCCCCAAATTCCCTCTCCAACCCTTTTGAAACCTTCTGGGACCCTCCAGGACCCCCCAAAACCCCCCCAGGATCCCCAAATCCCCTCCAGGACCCCCCAAATCTCCTCAAGGAACCCCCAAAAAGTTTTCAGACCCCTCCAGGACCCCCCAATTTCTCTCTCCAACCCTTTTAGAACCTTCAGGGATTCTCCAGGATCCCCCAAAACCCCCCCAGGACCCCCCAAATCCCCCTCAGACCCTTCCAGGACCCCCAAACTCCCTCAAAACTCCCCCAAATCCCCCCCAAACCTCCCCAAAACCCCTCCAGGAACCCCCAAATCCCCCCAGGACCCCCCAAAACCTCCTCAAACCCCCCCCAGGACCCCCAAAACCCCCCCAAACCCCCTCAGGACCCCCCAAACCCCCTCCAGGACCCCCCAAATCCCCCCTACCCCACAGGTGGGGGTCGTCCATGCACGAGGCGTGGTTGGACAGGGTCAGCAGGGGGGTCTCAGGACCCCTCCTCTCCACCAGCTCGTGCAGAACCTCGGCGTTGTGAACCCTCAGCCGGTTCAGGTACCCTGGGGAGGGGGAGTTGGGGGGTCCTGAAAGGAATTTGGGGGGTCCTGGGGGGGGTTTGGGGAGTTCTGAGGGGGTTTTGGGGGTCCTGGAGGGGTCTGAAAGAGATTTGGGGGGTCCTGGAGGAGTCCTGGGGAGGTTCTGAGGGGATTTTGGGGGGTCCTGGAGGGGTTCTGGGGGGGATTTGGGGGGTCCTGGGGGGGGTCTGAAGGGTTTTTGGGGGGGTCCTGGGGGGATTTGGGGTGTTCTGGGGGGGGGGGTGGGGGGGTCCTGGAGGGGTTTTGGTGGTCCTGGGGGGGTCTGAAAGGGTCTTGGGTGGTCCTGGAGGGATTTTGGGGAGGTTTGGGGGGTCCTGGGGAGGTCTGAGGGGGTCTGAAAGGGTTTTTGGGGAGCTCTGAGGGGTTTTGGGGGGTCCTGGGGCGTTCCTGGAGAGGTTTTGGGGGGTCCTGGGGGATTTGGGGAGGTTTGGGGGGTCCTGGGGGGGTCTGAAAAGGATTTGGGGGGGTCCTGGGGGTATGTGGGGGAGTCCTGGGGGGATTTGGGGGAGGTCTGAGGGGTCCTAGGGGGGTTTTGGGGGGGTCCTGGGGGGTTCTGGAGGGATTTTGGGAGTTCTGAGGGGGTTTTGGGGGTTCTGGAGGGGTCTGAAAGGGTTTTGAGGGGTCCTGGAGGGGTCCTGGATAGACTTTGGAGAGGTCTGGGGGGTCGTGGGTGATTTTGGGGGGTCCTGGAGGTGGGTGGGGGTCGTGGGGCGGTCTGAAGGGTTTTAGGGGTTTGGAGGGGGGTGTCCCAGGGGATCCTAAAGGGGCTTGAGAAGAAAATTTGGGGGGTCTTGGGAACCTCCTAAATCTATTAGAAGAGAAAAAAACCCCAAAAAAATAAAAGAACGAAACCCCCCCTCCCCAAATAAAACCCGGGTGGTGTCGGGCAGTCTGAGGGTGATTTGGGTCGGGGGTCCCGGTGGGATTTTGGGGATTTCCCCCCCCTCACAACCCCTCACTCACGGGTCCACACGCAGCTGTAGGTGCCCACCAGCCCCGTGACCACGCGGCTCGCCAGGGCCCAGCGCCGCGACGGCTCCGCCGGGAACGGCCACTGCACGGCCAGCGGCATCCTCGGGGGGCGGGGGGACCCCCCCCAAAATAAAATCCCCCCGGGGGGACCCCCCAAAAAAATCCCCCCAAAAAAATCCCCCCGGGCCGCGCTGCCCGCCGCGCTGCCGTAAAGCAGCGCAGAGTGTCGCGCAGCGCGCCGTCAAGCGAGGTGTTTTGCGACAGTTGTGTTGGTGAGGTAAAGGGGGGAACGGGGGGAGCTCGGTGCTCACGGAATCGCCAAAATCCCCTCGGGTTCCCCCCCAAAACCCCCTCAGGATCACCCCAAAATTCTCTCAGGACCCTCACGGGACCCCCCCCCACCCGCTGCCGTAAAGCGCGCCGCTCGCTCCGCTGTCGCAAACTGGGAGGACCCAGAGCAGACGAGAAGCGCCGGGCGGAGCGGCCAATCCCGTGACGCTCTGCGAACGCGTGACCATAGAGACACGCGTAAACCCCGCCCCTTTCTGGCGATCAACCAATCAGCGCTGACATTTGGAAGGCGGGAATTCACAAATCCAACCAATCGCAGCAAAGACCACGCCCCCTCCGTCGCCAGGGAGACGCGCGCCGCCATTTGCGCGTGAGGCGTTGCCGCCGCCACTTCCGGTCCGGCCCAGCCCGGCTCCCCCGGCCCAAGCGCGGCCTCGTCCCGGCCTTTCCCCGGCCCAAACCCCGGCCTCGCGTAGCTCCTGAGGCGGAGGTGGAGCGGGACGCGCAGGTAAGGCCTCCCCGGTGCGGTTTTTCCCATTTTTTCCCCTTTTTTCGCATTTTTTCCCCTCAGCTGACGCCGCTGTTTCCCCCCTCAGGGTCCCCCCGCGGCGGCCGCGGCCGCCATGGCCGCCGTGTGGCAGCAGGTGCTCGCCGTGGACGCCCGGTGAGCTCGGAATTTTTTTGGGGGGGAATTTTGGATACCTGGAGATGTTTTAAAGGCTGGGGGAGGGGCGCTGCTACCTGAGTGATTTGGGGTGGGGTCACATCTGGATTGATTTAGGGTGGATTTGTCACACCTGGGTGTGTTTTGGGATGGATTTGTCACACCTGGATTAATTTGGGATGGACTTGTCACACCTGCATTAATTTTGGGCGTGGTTGTCACACCTGGATTCGTTTTTGGGGTGGAATTTTCACACCTGGATTTGTTTTGGGGTGGATTTGTCACACCTGGATTAATTTTGGGCGTGGTTGTCACACCTGGATTCGTTTTGGTTGGAATTTTCACACCTGGATTTTTTTGGGCGTGGTTGTCACACCTGGATGTGTTTTGGGATGGAATTTTGACACCTGGATTGATTTGGGGTGGATTTGTCACACCTGGATTCGTTCCTGGTTGGAATTTTAACACCTGGATTCGTTTTTGGTATGGATTTGTCACACCTGGATTCATTTTGGAGTGGATTTGTCACACCTGGATTTGTTTGGGGGTGGAATTTCACACTTGGGTTCATTTTGGGGTGGATTTGTCACACCTGGATTCGTTTTGGGCGTGATTGTCACACCTGGACCAGGTTTTGGGTGGATTTGTCACACCTGGATTTGATTTGGGGTGCATTTGTCACACCTGGATTTTTTTGGGGTGGAATTTCACACCTGACTGTGTTTTGAGGTGGAATTTTCCCACCTGTCCTTCATCTATCTCATCTGTCTTACCTGTCTCTCCTCTATCTCACCTGTGCCCCCTGACTCACTTGTCTCTCCCCTGTCTCTCACCTGTCTCCCTTGTCTCTCCCCCGTCTCTCACCTGTCCCCCCCACCTGTCTCTCATCTCTCTCACCTGTCCCCCCCGACTCACCTGTCTCCCCTGTCTCATGTGTTTCTCCCTTATCTCGACTCACCTGTTCCCTGTCTCTCACCTGTCTCTCACCTGTCTCTCCCCTGACTCACCTGTTTCTCACTTGTCCCTCACCTGTCCCCCGGCAGGTAGGCCGTGTACCACACCTGTCCCCCCTCTCACTCACCTGTCTCTCTCCTGACTCACCTGTCTCCCCTGTCTCACCTGTCTCTCATCTGTCTTCTTCCCTGTCTCTCCCCTGTCTCTCACCTGTCCCATCTCTCACCTGTCTCTCACTTATCTCCCCATCCCCCCAACTCACCTGTCTCTCCCCTCTCCCCTGACTCACCTGTCTCTCACCTGTCCCCCCCACTCACCTGTCTCTCCCCTGACTCCCCTGTCCCTCATCTGTCTCACCTGTCCCCCACAGGTACGCTGCGTACCACAGCTGTCCCCCCCTCACTCACCTGTCTCACCTGTCCCTCACCTGTCTCTCACCTGTCCACTGTCTCACCTGTCCCCCAGCAGGTACGCTGCGTAACACACCTGTCCCCCCCCACTCACCTGTCTTTCTCCTGTCTCTCCCCTATCTCAACTCACCTGCTCCCTCTCACTCACCTGTCTCTCACCTATTTCTCACCTGTCTGTTCCCTCTCCCCTGACTGACCTGTCTTTCTCACCTGTCTCTCCCCTCTCCTATCTCACCTGTCCCTCCCCTGTCCCCTGGCAGGTATGCAGAGTACCTCACCTGTCCCCCCTCACTCACCTGTTTCTCCTCTGTCTCACCTCTCTCTCACCTATCTCACCTGTCTCTCACCTGTCCCCCCCTCACTCACCTGTCTCTCTCCTGACTCACCTGTCTCACCTGTCTCTCACCTGCCCCCCTCTTTCTCACCTGTCTCACCTGTCTCCCCCTCACTTACCTGTCTCTCACTGTTTCTTACTTGTCACTTGTCTCACCTGTCCCTTGTCTCACCTGTCCCCCGGCAGGTACGCTGCATACCACACCTGCCCCCTCTCACTCACCTGTCTCTCACCAGTCCCTCACCTGTCTCACCTGTCCTCTGCCAGGTACACAGCATACTGCACATGTCCCCCTCACTCACCTGTCTCTCACCTGTCTCACCTGTCTGTCCCCTATGTCACCTGTCTCACCTGTCTCACCTGTCCCCTGTCTCACCTGTCCCCTGTCCCCCCAGGTACGCCACGTACCGCACCTGTCCCTCCCTCTCTCACCTGTCTCTCACCTGTCTCTCACCTGTTACCCCCTCACTCACCTGTCTGTCCCCTGTCTCACCTGTCCCTCACGTGTCTCTCACCTGTCTCACTTGTCCCCCCCAGGTAGGCTGCGTACTGCACCTGCCCCCTGTCACTCGTCTCTCCCCTGTCTCTCCCCTGTCTCTGCCTTCTCACCTGTCCCCCCGTCTCACCTGTCCCCCCTGTCCCCCCAGGTACACCGCATACCACACCTGTCTCACCTGTCCCCCTGTCTCACCTGTCTCTCCCCTGTCCCCTGACTCACCTGTCCTCTGTCCCCCCAGGTACGCCGCATACCGCAGCTGTCTCACCTGTCCCCCTGACTCACCTGTCCCCTGTCTCTCACCTGTCCCCCCTCACTCACCTGTCCCCTGTCTCACCTGTCCCCTGTCTCACCTGTCCCCTGTCTCACCTGTCCCCTGTCTCTCACCTGTCCCCCCTGTCGCACCTGTCCACTGTCCCCCAGGTACACCACGTACCGCACCTGTCTCTCCCCTGTCCCCCTGTCTCACTTGTCCCCTGTCTCACTTGTCTGACCTGTCCCCTATCTCACCTGTCCCCTGTCTCACCTGTCCCCCTGTCTCACCTGTCTCTCCCCTGTCCCCCTATCTCACCTGTCCCCTTATCTCACCTGTCCCTCTATCTCACCTGTCCCTCTATCTCACCTGTCCCCTTATCTCACCTGTCCCCCTATCTCACCTGTCCCCTGTCTCACCTGTCCCCTTATCTCACCTGTCCCCTTATCTCACCTGTCCCCCTATCTCACCTGTCCTGTCTCTCACCTGTCCCCTGTCTCACCTGTCCCCTGTCTCACCTGTCCCCTTATCTCACCTGTCCCCCTATCTCACCTGTCCTGTCTCTCACCTGTCCCCTCACTCACCTGTCCCCTGTCCCCCCAGGTACGCCGCGTACCGCACGCCGCAGCTGCCGCAGTTCCGCACTCAGTACGTGCGGCGGCGCTCGCAGCTGCTGCGGGAGCGGGCGCAGGGCGGCCACCTGGGCACAGGTGAGGCGCGGCGCTGGTACCTGCGGCTGCGCGCGCGGCTCCTGGCCCAGCGCTACGGCGCCCTGTCCGAGGCCGGCAGCTGCCGCAGCGCCCTGAGGGCCAGCAGGACCACGCTGGACAGGATGGAGGTACCTGGGGGCACCTGGGTACACCTGGGGGGACTGGAACACACCTGGGTACATGTGGGATACACCTGGGCACACCTGGGCACACCTGGGGGGGATTGGGACACACCTGGGTGGGTACAGGCAGCTGCCGCAGCGCCCTGAGGGCCAGCAGGACCACATTGGACAGGATGGTGGTACCTGGGATACACCTGGGGGCACCTGGGCACACCTGGGTACACCTGGGATACACCTGGGCACACCTGGGTGGGTACAGGCAGCTGCCGCAGCGCCCTGAGGGCCAGCAGGACCACATTGGACAGGATGGTGGTACCTGGGATACACCTGGGGGCACCTGGGCACACCTGGGTACATGTGGGATACACCTGGGCACACCTGAGATGCACCTGGGCACACCTGGGGTACACCTGGGTACACCTGGACACACCTGAGATACACTTGGGCACACCTGGGGCACACCTGGGTGGGTACAGGCAGCTGCCGCAGCGCCCTGAGGGCCAGCAGGACCACGCTGGACAGGATGGAGGTACCTGGGGTACACCTGGGCACACCTGGGATACCTGTGGGAGATTGGGGTACACTTGGGATACACCTGAGATAGACCTGGGCACACCTGAGATAGACCTGGGCACACCTGAGATACACCTGGGCACGCCTGGGATACCTGTGGGAGATTGGGGCACACCTGGGATACACCTGAGTACACCTGGGTACACCTGGAGGGAGTTGGAGCATACCTGGGCACACCTGGGTACACCTGGGATACACCTGGGTACACCTGGGTACATGTGGGATTCGCCTGGGTGCACCTAAGTTACACCTGGACACACCTGAGAGACATCTGGGCACACCTGGGTACAACTGTACACCTGGGATACACCTGGGCACACCTGAGATACACCTGGGTACACCTGAGGCAGGTACAGGGGCGTTGGAACACACCTGGAGAAGGTTGGAGCACACCTGGGTACATCTGGGACACACCTGGGCACACCTGGAGAGGGGTGGCACACACCTGGGGACACCTGGATGGGGTTGAGGCACACCTGGACACACCTTGGGGTGGTTAGAGCACACCTGGACACACCTGGCTGGGGTTGTGGCACACCTGGATGGGGTTGGCACACACCTGGGCACACCTGGGGGGGAGTTAGAGCACACCTGGGCACACCTGGCTGGGGTTGGAGCACACCTGGGCACACCTGGGACACACCTGGACACACCTGGGCACACCTGGACAATACCAAACCTCTTTTAGGGGGGGGTCTTGGGAGTCCCAGGGGCCATTTTGGGCAGGTTTGAGGGACCCCCACCCCAATTTTAGGAACCCCCATCTCAATTTAGGGACCCCACCCCCATTTTTAGGGACTCCCACCCAAATTTAGGGCCCCCCACTCCAATTTTAGGGACCCTCACCCCAATTTTAGGGACCCCCACCCAATTTCAGGACCCCCACCCCATTTCAGGACCCCCCACCGCAATTTTAGGATCCCCACCCCAATTTTAGAGACCCCCCCACCCCAATGTTAGGGTGTCCCACCGCAATTTTTGGGGCTTCCACCCCAATTTTGGGAATCCCTCTCCAATTTTAGGGACCCCCCCACCTCAATTTTAGGACTCCCACCCCATTTTTAGGAACCCCCATCTCAATTTAGAGACCCCCACTCCCATTTTAGGAACCCTCACCCCAATTTTAGGGACCCACAGCCCCATTTTTAAGGCCCCCACCCCAATTTTGGGAATCCCTCTCCAAATTTAGGGACCCCCACCCCAATTTCAGGACCCCCCACCGCAATTTTAGGATCCCCACCCCAATTCTAGAGACCTCCCACCCCAATTTAAGGCCTCCCACTCCCATTTTAGGGACCCGCACTCCCAATTTTAGAGACCCCCACCCCATTTTTGGGGCCCCCCACCTCAATTTAGAGACCCTCACCGCATTTTTTGGGATCCCCCGCCCCAATTTTAGGACCCTCACTCCAATTTTAGGGTCTCCCACCCCAATTTTAGGACCCCCACCCCACTTTTAGGGCCCCCCACCCCAATTTTAGGTCCCCCCACCCCAATTTAGGGACCTCTACCCCAATATTTTGTCTCCCCCCCGCCAGGATTTCGAGGAGGACCCGCGGGGGTCCCGCGGCCACCGGCGCTCCCTGAGCCGCAGCTCCGGCCCGGGGGGGCTGCGGGGGGGGCCCGAGGAGCGGTGAGACCCCCGGGGGGGGGTCCTGGGGGGATTTGGGGGGAATTTGGGGGTCCTGGGGGGGATTTGGGGGTCCTGGGGGGGATTTGGAGGGTCCTGGGTGGGAATTTGGGGGGAATTTGGGGGTTCTGGGTGGAAATTTGGGGAAATTGGGGGGGATTTGGGGATCCTGGGGGGGATTTGGGAGGGAATTTGGGGTCCTAGGGAGGAATTGAGGAGGATTTGGGGGGTCCTGGGTGGGATTTGGGGGATCTTTGATGGGAATTGAGGAGGAATTTTGGGGTCCCGGGGGGAACTGGGGGGGATTTGGGGGTTCTGGGTGGGAATTTGGGGAAATTGAGGGGGAATTTGGGGGTCCTAGGGAGGAATTGATGGGGATTGGGGGAGGATTTGGGGGTCCTGGGTGGGAATTTGGGGGATCTGAGGGGTCCTAGAGGGGATTTGGGGGGAATTTGGGGGTCCCTGGGTGGGAATTTAGGGGTCCCAGGTGGAATTTAGGGGGGATTTGGGGGTCCTGGGTGGGATTTGGGGGGTCTTTGATGGAAATTGGGGAGGAATTTGGGGGTCCCAGGGGGAATTTGGGGGATCTGAGGGGTCCTAGAGGGGATTTGGGGGGGAAATTGGGGGATCCCGGGGGGAATTTGGGTGGAATTTGGGGGTCCTGGGGGGGATTTTTGGGGGGGTCCCCATTCCCCTGGACGAGACCATTCCTGGGAGCGGGGGGAACCGGGTTGAACTCGGACTGTTCCAATCCATCCCGGGGGGTTCCGGGTTAAACTCAGACTGTTCCAATCCATTTTTGGGGGGTTCCTGACCCTCCCCCCGCCCTCCCCGCAGCCCCCCCGGCGTTGTCCCCACCCCCCTGGCCGAGGCCAGCCGGGCCATGGCCGGGGACACCTCCCTGAGCGAGAACTACGCCTTCGCGGGCGTGTTCCACGTGTTCGACCAGCACCTGGACAGCGCAGGTACGGGGGGAGGGAGGGGTGGGGGTCTCACCTGAGGGGTGGGGGTCTCACCTGAGGGGGTGGATGTGTCCTTATGGGGGTCTGGGGGGGTCCTGAGGGGTCTGGGGGTCTCACCTAAGGGGTGGGGAGGGGGCTGGGGGTCTCATCTGGTGTTTGGAGGTCTCACCTGAGGGGTGGGGTCTCACCTGAGGGGATGGATGGATCCTCATGGGGGTCTGAGGGGTCTGAGGGTCTCACCTGGGGTCTGGGGGTCTCACCTGGGGGGTTCAGGGATTCTTCAAAGGGTCTGGGGGGGGTCCTGGGGGGGTGGGGAGGGGGCTGGGGATCTCACCTGAGGGGTGGGGGTCTCACCTGAAGGGTGGGGAGGGGTCTGGTGGTCTCACCTGAGGGGGTGGATGGGTCCCCATGGGGGTCTGGGGGGATTCCCCCTGTTTTGAGGGGTTTTTGTTGGCTCTTTGAGGGATCTCCCCCAGTTCTGTAATTTTGGGGAGGGGTCTCACCCGCCCCAAATCCCCCTCCCCAGTCCAGAAGTTTCAGTTCGCCCATGAGCGCCACCTGCTGGACACATTTGGAATTGAACCCCCCATTTTGGGGATGATTCCTCATTTTTTGGGGGGGTTCCTTTGGCTTTGAGGGTCTCTCCCAGCTCTGAAATTTTGGGGAGGGGTCTCACCCGTCCCAATCCCCCCTCCCCACTCCGGAAGGTTCCATTTGGCTATGATGAGCGCCACCTGCTGGCCACATTTGGAACTGATCCCTCTTCTTTTGGGGTGGCTTTTTTCACTCTGGGGGTGTTCTCAGGCTCTGAAATTTTGGGGAGGGGTCTCACCCACCCCTCTCTCAGTCCGGAAGGTGCAGTTTGTCCACGACGAGCGCCACCTGCTGGACACATTTGGAATTGCTCCCTCTTTTTTGGGGGGGTGTTTTTCACTCTGGGGGTGTTCTCAGGCTCTGTAATTTTGGGGAGGGGTCTCACCTGTCCCAAATCCCCCTCCCCAGTCCAGAAGGTTCAGTTTGCCCACAACAAGCAGCATCCACACGATAGGTTGGGGTTGATTTCTCATTTTTTGGGGGGTGATTTCAGTTTTGGGGTGGCTTTTTTGACTCTTGGGGTGTTCTCAGGCTGTGAAATTTTGGGGAGGGGTCTCACCTGTCCCAAATCCCCCTCCCCAGTCCGGAAGGTCCAGTTTGCCCACGACGAGCGCCACCTGCTGGCCACATTTGGAATTGCTCCCTCTTTTTTTGGGGTGGCATTTTTGGATGTGGGGTCTCCCCCAGCTCTGAAATTTTGGGGAGGGGTCTCACCCATCCCAAACCCCCCTCCTCAGTCCAGAAGGTTCAGTTTGCCCATGAGCGCCACCTGCTGGACACATTTGGAATTGATCTCTCTTCTTTTTTGGGGCTCCCTCCATCTTGGGATGGCTTTTTTAGCTCTGGGGGGTCTCTGTAATTTTGAGGAGGGGTCTCACCCATCCCAAACCCCCCTCCCCAGTCCGGAAGGTGCAGTTTGCCCACGATGAGCACCCCCTGCTGGACAGATTTGGAATTGATGCCTCTTTTTATGGGGTGACTTTTTCAGTTCTTTAAGGGGTCTCCCTTGCTCTGGGGGTCTCCCCCAGCTCTGAAATTTTGGGGAGGGGTCTCACCTGCCCCAAACCCCCTCCTCAGTCTGGAAGGTTCCGTTTACCCATGAGCGCCACCTGCTGGCCACATTTGGAATTGCTCCCTCTTCTTTTGGGGTGGCATTTTTCACTCTGGGGGTCTCCCCCAGCTCTGAAATTTTGGGGAGGGGTCTCACCTGTCCCAAACCCCCCTCCCCAGTCCGGAAGGTTCAGTTTGCCCACGATGAGCGCCACCTCCTGGCCTGCTGCTCCCTGGATGGCTCTCTCTCCGTTTGCCGCCTGGCCCCGGGACCCCCGGCCGTGCTGCGGCGCCTCCGCGGTCACGGCGCCGGCGTCTCGGACTTCGCCTGGTCCCTGTCCAACGACGTCCTGGTGTCCACATCGCTGGATGGGACCCTCAGGATCTGGGACCCCGCAGAGGGGAGGTGCATCCGAAGGGTGCAGGATCCTGACGGGGCTGAGCTGCTGTGCTGCGCCTTCCAGCCGCTGAATAATAACCTGACTGTGGTGAGAAATGTCCTAAAATATCCTTAAAATATCCTAAAAATATCCTGAGAGTGTCCTGAGGTTATCATGGAATTATTCTGAGATATCCCAAATTATCACTGCTCTGAGATCCCCTCAAAAATCCCAAATCCTGACGGGGCTGAGCTGCTGTGCTGCGCGTTCCGGCCGCTCAATAACAACCTGACTGTGGTGAGAAATGTCCTAAAATATCCTGAGATTATCCTGAAATCATCCTGAGATTATCCTGAGATTATCATGAAATTATTCTGAGATCATCCTGAAATTATCCTGAAATCATCCTGAGGTTATCCCAAAAATATCTCGAACATTCCCCAAAAATCCCAGATCCTGACGGGGCTGAGCTGCTGTGCTGCGCGTTCCAGCTGCTCAATAACAACCTGACTGTGGTGAGAAATGTCCTAAAATTATCCTAAAATCATCCCAAAAATATCCTGAAATCATCCTGAGGTTATCATGGAATTATCCTGAGATATCCCAAATTATCACTGCTCTGAGACCCCCCCAAAAATCCCAAATCCTGACGGGGCTGAGCTGCTGTGCTGCGCCTTCCAGCTGCTCAATAACAACCTGACTGTGGTGAGAAAAACCCTAAAATCATCCTAAAAATATCCTAAATTTTGTCCTAAAAATATTCTGAAATCATGCTGAAATTATCCTGAGATTATCATGGAATTATCCCAAAAATATCCTGAAATGTCACAGCTGTGAGAACCCCAAAATCCCAAATCCTGACGGGGCTGAGCTGCTGTGCTGCGCGTTCCAACTGCTCAACAACAACCTGACTGTGGTGAGAAATGTCCTAAAATATCCTAAAATCATCCTGAAATCATCCTGAGATTATCCTGAGATTGTCCTGAGATTATCCCAAAAATATCCCAAATATCAGAGCCATGAGAGCCCCAAAATCCCCTAAATATCCCCCAAAAATCCTGATCCTGACGGGGCTGAGCTGCTGTGAGAAAAATCCCAAAATCATCCTAAAATATCCCAAAATCCAGCCCCAAACACCCCAAAACTGCCCCCAAAAATCCCTGAAAATCACGTGACAAATCATCCTAAAATCACCTGGAAATGACCCCAAAATCACCTAAAAAAATCACCTAAAAATCACCCGAAAAAAAAATCATCATCCCAAAGTCACCTGAAAAAATCTTCTCAAAATCACCTGGAAATGACCCAAAAATCACCTAAAAATCAGCAAAAAAATCATCCTAAAATCACTTGGAAATGACCCCAAAATCACCTAAAAATTCATCCCAAGATCTCCCTAAATTATCTAAAATCTCCCAAAAATCACCTGGAAATCATCTTAAAAAATCCCTCAAAATCCCAAAGTCCCAGGATGGGTTTGGGGGTCTCAGGAGGATTTTGGGGGAGATTTTTTGGGGTGAATTTGGGGTGGATTTTGGGGGTCTCAGGATGGATTTTGGGGAGGATTTTAGGGAGTATTTGGGGATGATTTTTGGTGTCTCAGGAGGATTTTGGGGTGGATTTTTGGGATGAATTTGAGGGTGATTTCAGGGGTCCCAGGATGGATTTTGGGGATGATTTTGGAGATCTCAGGATGGGTTTGAGGAGGATTTTAGGGTGGATTTTAGGGAGTATTCAGGGGGTATTTTGGGGCTCTCAGGAGGATTTTGTGGAAGATTTTTGGGGTGGATTTTGGGGGTCTCAGGTTGGTTTTGGGGGTCTCAGGATGGATTTTTGAGGAGGATTTTAGGGAGTATTCAGGGCATATTTTTGGGGCTCTCAGGAGGAATTTGGGAAGGATTTTGTGGATTTTAGGGAGTATTTCGGGGTGATTTTTGGGGTGAATTTTTGGGGATGATTTTGGGGGTCTCAGGATGATTTCAGCGGTCTCAGGGTGGATTTTCGGGATGATTTTGGGGATGATTGGGAGGGTCTCAGGATGATTTTGAGGGGGATTTTTGGGGATTTTCGAGGCAGATTTTGGGAAGGATTTTTGGGGATTATTTCAGGGGTCTCAGGATGGATTTTGGGGTGGATTTTGGGAGTCTCAGGGTGGGTTTGAGGAGGATTTTAGGGTGGATTTTGGGGAGTATCTGGGGGATATTTTTGGGATCTCAGGATGATTTTGAGGAGGATTTTTGGTGTCTCAGGATGGATTGAGGGGGATTTTTGGGGATTTTCGGTGTGGATTTTGGGCTGGATTTTTGGTGTGAATTTGAGGATGATTTCAGGGGTCTCAGGATGGATTTTTGGGGGTCCCAGGATAATTTTGGTGTGGATTTCTGAGGTCCCAGGATAATTCTCAGGATGATTTTGGGGTCCCCCAGGTGGGCAGCGCCCGGCACATGGTCCGAGTCCTGAACATCTCCACGGGCAAAGCCGCTCGGGGGGGGTCTCAGGATGGATTTTGGGGTGGATTTTGGGAGTCTCAGGGTGGGTTTGAGGAGGATTTTAGGGTGGATTTTGGGGAGTATCTGGGGGATATTTTTGGGGATCTCAGGATGATTTTGAGGATAATTTTTGGTGTCTCAGGATGGATTTGAGGAGGATTTTTGTGGATTTTCGGTGCAGATTTTGAGGTGGAATTTTTGGGGTGAATTTGAGGATGATTTCGGGGATCTCAGGATGGACTTTTGGGGGTCCCAGGATAATTTTGGATGGATTTCTGAGGTCCCAGGATAATTCTCAGGATGATTTTGGTGTCCCCCAGGTGGGCAGCGCCCGGCACATGGTCCGAGTCCTGAACATCTCCACGGGCAAAGCCGCTCTGGGAGAATCTGGGTGTGATTTCAGGGGTCTCAGGATGAATTTTGGATGGATTTTTGGGGGTCTCAGGATGGATTTTGGGGTCCCAGGATAATTTTGAGGATGATTTTGGGGTCCCAGGATAATTCTGAGGATGATTTTGGGGTCCCCCAGGTGGGCAGTGCCCGGCACATGGTCCGAGTCCTGAACATCTCCACGGGCAAAGCCGCTCGCGGCGGCTCCGGGCGCCTCCCGGGCCGAGCTCTCGCCCTTTGCTTCGACGCCCCCGGGCGGGTCCTGTGGGCCGGGGACGATCGGGGCTCGGTCAGCTCCTTCCTGTGCGACCCCGGCACTGGTACGGACTGGGAGGGACTGGGAGGGACTGGGAGGGACTGGGAGGGGAGTGAGAGGGGAGTGGGAGGGAATGGGAGGGACTGGGAGGGACTGGGAGCGACTGGGAGGGACTGGGGGGGAACTGGGATGGACTGGGAGGGGACTGGGAGGGGAGTGGGGAGGGAAGTGGGAGAGGACTGGGAGGGGACTGGGGGGGAGTGGGATGGAATGGGAGGGACTGGCAGGGGACTGGGAGCACTGGAAGGGACTGGGAGGGACTGGGGGAGGAGTGGGAGGGGAGTGGGGAGGGCTGGGATGGACTGGGAGGGGACTGGGATGGACTGGGAAGGGATTAGGAGGGGATTGGGTTGGGCTGGGAGGGACTGGGAGGAGAGTGGGATGAACTGGGAGCACTGGGAGGGGATTTGGGGGAACTGGGAGGGACTGGGGGGGAGTGGGAGGGACTGGGGGAGAACTGGGAGGGACTGGGAAGGGATTAGGAAGGGATTGGGTTGGACTGGGATGGACTGGGGGGGAATGGGAGAGGATTGGGGGGGAGTAGGGGGGGAACTGGGAGCACTGGGAGGGGATTGGGAGAGACTGGGAGGGGAGTGAGGGGGAGTAGGGGGACTGGGGGACACTGGAGTGGGACTGGGATGGACTGGGAGCACTGGGAGGGACTGGGGGGGAGTGGAGGGGACTGGGATGGACTGGGAGGGGACTGGGAGGGGATTGAGAGGGGAGTGGGAGAGACTGGGAAGGGATTATGAGGGGACTGGGAGGTGACTGGGAGCACTGGGAGGGAACTGGGAGGAACTGGGGGACACTGGGAGGGGATTTGGAGGAACTGGGAGTGGGATTGAGGGACACTGGGAGAACTGGGAGGGGATTGGGATTGACTGGGATGGACTGGGAAGGGATTGGGAGAGAACTGGGAGCACTGGGAGGGATTGGGAAGGACTGGGAGGAACTGGTTCATACTGATCCATACTGGTCTATACTGGTTTGTACTGGTTTATTCTGTTCCATACTAGTCTGTATTAGTCTATACTGGTCTATACTGGTCCATACTGGTCTCTCCCAGGCCAGCTGACCAAAGCCTTGCAGGTGCTGGTCCAAGGGTTTACTGCTCCGTACTGGTTTATACTGGTCTATACTGGTTTATGGTGGTTTATACCGGTTTATTATGGTTTACACTGGTCTATACTGGTTTATTCTGGTTTATACTGGTTCACACTGGTTTATGCTGGTCCATACTGGTCTCTATCAGGGGAGCTGACCAAAGCCTTGCAGGTGCTGGTCCAAGGGTTTACTGCTCCGTACTGGTTTATACTGGTTTATACTGGTTTATTATGGTTTACACTGCTCCATACTGGTCCATACTGGTTCATACTGGTCCGTACTGGTTTCCAGGCCGGCTGACCAAGGCCTCCCGGGTGCTGGTGCAGGCTGGGGGCTCCATCACTTCTCTCTCTGCCCGGGCCTGGGCGAGCCGGGAGGCGCCGGATCCTTCCCTGCTGGTGAACGCCTGCCCCGACAGACTGCTGCTGTTCAGGTCTGGGGGCATTTGGGGACATTGGGGACATCTGGGGCCAGCCAGGGGATATTGAGGACATCCTGGGGACATCCAGGAGGGTCTGGGGACACTCAGGGGACACTCAGGGGGGGTTTTGGGGGTCTGGGGTGAGCCAGATCTGTCCCTGTTGGTGAACGCCTGCCCCAAGTGCTGCTGCCCTTCAGGTCTGGGGACATTTGGGGACACTCAGGGGACACTTGGGGACACTCAGGGGACACTTGGGGACAGCCAGGGTGGTCTGGGGACATCCAGGGGACACCCAGGGAACACTCAGGGGGTTTTGGGATGAGCCGGATCCTTCACTGCTGGTGAACGCCTGCCCCGACAGACTGCTGCTCTTCAGGTTTGGGGACATTTGGGGAACACTTGAGGACACCCAACAGGGATTAGGGACATCCAGGGGACACCCAAGGGACACCCAGGGAATTTTAGGCTGATTTTGGGTGATTTTTGTCCCCCAGAGTTGTTGAGGATGAGGGTGGTTTCGGGCGCCCCCGGGCTCCGGCTCCGGCGCAGTTTCCCCACCCCGGCACCGGGAGCAGCCGCTCCGGAGCTGCTTCTGCCCCCTGATGTCCCTTCCGGCAGGGGGCGTGCGTGGGTGAGACTGGGGGACTGGGGGGGACTGGGGGGGACTGGGAGGGACTGGGATGGACTGGGAGGGACTGGGGGGGGATTGGGGGGGACTGGGAGGACTGGGGGGAACTGGGGGGGACTGGGATGGACTGGGAGGGACTGGGAGGGACTGGGGGGGATTGGGGGGATTGGGAGGGGGATTGGGGGGGACTGGGAGGGACTGGGAGGGACTGGGGGGGACTGGGGGGGACTGGGAGGGGACTGGGATGGACTGGGAGGGACTGGGAGGGACTGGGGGGGACTGGGAGGGGACTGGGATGGACTGGGAGGGACTGGGAGGGACTGGGGGGACTGGGAGGGGACTGGGATGGACTGGGAGGGACTGGGGGGGACTGGGAGGGGACTGGGATGGACTGGGAGGGACTGGGAGGGACTGGGAGGGACTGGGGGGGATTGGGAGGGGGCCCCCAATGTCCCTGCTGTCCCCAATCCCCTCAGTGTCCCCACTGTCCCCAGTGATGACCCCAAATGTCCCTGAGTGTCCCCAGTGTCCCCACAGTGACAGGCTCCAAGGGGGTCACTGGGATCACATCCCCCCAATGTCCCCAATGTCCCCAGTGATGTCCCCGATGCCTCCCCAGTGACGGGCTCTGAGGACGCAGTGGGACCCAATGTCCCCAATCCCCCCTGTGTCCCCAATGTCCCTCCTCTCGCCAGTGATGTCCCCAAATGTCCCTGTCCCCACAGTGAAAGGCTCCAAGGACGCACTGGGATCACATTCCCCAATGTCCCTGATGTCCCCAATGATGTCCCCAATGTCCCTGAGTGTCCCCTCTGTCCCTGATGTCCCCAGTGATGTCCCTTGTCCCTCTCCCCACAGTGACCGGCTCTGAGGACACACTGGGCTCACATCAGTGATGTCCCTGAGTGTCCCCAATGATGTCCCCAATGTCCCCAAATGTCCCCTGTCCCTGCAGTGACCGGCTCTGAGGATGCACTGGGATCACGTCAGTGATGTCCCCAATGTCCCCCCTGTCCCCTCTCCCCAGTGACAGTGACAGTGGGACCCAGTGTTCTCAATGTCCCCTCTGTCCCCGAGTGTCCCCAATGTCCCCAGTGATGTCCCCTGTCCCTGTCCCCAGTGACGGGCTCTGAGGACACACTGGGATCACATCAGTGATGTCCCCTCTGTCCTTGAGTGTCCCCAATGATGTCCCTAATGTCCCCTCTGTCCCACAGTGATGGGCTCTGAGAACGCACTTGGATCACATCAGTGATGTCCCCAATGTCCCTGAGTGTCCCCAGTGATGTCCCCTCTGTCCCCTCTCTCCCCAGTGACAGGCTCTGAGGACGCACTGAGATCACATCCTCCCAATGTCCCCAACCCCCCCCGTGTCCCCTCTGTCCCTGAGTGCCTGAGTGTCCCCAATGTCCCAAACGATGTCCCCAGTGATGTCCCCTGTCCCTGTCCCCACAGTGACGGGCTCTGAGAACGCACTGGGATCACATCAGTGATGTCCCCTCTGTCCCCAGTGATGTCCCCAATGTCCCCAGTGTCCCCTGTCCCCACAGTGACCAGCTCCGAGGACGCACTGGGATCACATTCCCAAATGTCCATGAGTGTCCCCAGTGATGTCCCCTCTGTCCCCAGATGTCCCTGTCCCCACAGTGACAGGTTACAAGGACGCAGTGGGACCCAATGTCCCCAATCCCTCCTGTGTCCCCAATGACCCTGAGTGTCCCCAGTGATGTCCTCAATGTCCCCTCTGTCCCCTCTCCCCAGTGACAGGCTCTGAGGACGCACTGGCATCACATCCCCCAATGTCCCCAATGTCCCTGAGTGTCCCCAATGGTGTCCCCTCTGTCCCCTCTCCCCAGTGACAAGCTCCGAAGACGCACTGGGATCACATCATGTCCCCAATGATGTCCCTGATGTCCCTTGTCCCAATGTCCCCAGTGATGTCCCCAGTGTCCCCTCTCCCCAGTGACAGGCTCTGAGGACACACTGGGATCACATTATCCAATATCCCTGAGTGTCCCCTCTGTCCCTGAGTGTCCCCAATGATGTCCCCTGTCCCCAATGTCCCCAGTGACCGGCTCCAAGGACGCACTGGGATCACATCCCCCATCCCTGTCCCCAATCCCCCCAGTGTCCCCAATGTCCCTGAGTGTCCCCAATGATGTCCCTTGTCCCTCTCCCCAGTGACCGGCTCTGAGGACACACTGGGCTCACATCAGTGATGTCCCTGAGTGTCCCCAATGATGTCCCCAATGTCCCCAAATGTCCCCTGTCCCTGCAGTGACCGGCTCTGAGGATGCACTGGGATCACGTCAGTGATGTCCCCAATGTCCCCCCTGTCCCCTCTCCCCAGTGACAGGCTCTGAGGACACAGTGGGACCCAGTGTTCTCAATGTCCCCTCTGTCCCCGAGTGTCCCCAATGTCCCCAGTGATATCCCCTGTCCCTGTCCCCACAGTGACAGGCTCTGAGGACGCACTGGGATCACATTCCCAAATGTCCCCAATGTCCCCAATGATGTCCCCAAATGTCCCTGTCCCCCCAGTGACGGGCTCTGAGGACGCACTGGGATCACATTCCCAAATGTCCATGAGTGTCCCCAGTGATGTCCCCTCTGTCCCCAAATGTCCCTGTCCCCACAGTGACAGGTTACAAGGACGCAGTGGGACCCAATGTCCCCAATCCCTCCTGTGTCCCCAATGACCCTGAGTGTCCTCAGTGTCCCCTCTGTCCCCAGTGTCCCCTCTCCCCAGTGACAGGCTCCAAGGACGCACTGGGATCACATCCCCATCCCTGTCCCCAATCCCCCCACTGTCCCCAAATGTCCGAGTGTCCCCAGTGTCCCCACAGTGACCGGCTCCGAGGACGCACTGGGATCACATCAGTGATGTCCCTGATGTCCCCAGTGATGTCCCCAGTGTCCCTCTCTCTGCAGTGACAGGTTCTGAGGACGCATTGTCCCCAATGTCCCTGATGTCCCAAATAATGTCCCCAATAATGTCCCCTCTCTCCCCAGTGATGGGCTCTGAGGACACACTGGGATCACATCAGTGATGTCCCCTCTGTCCCTGAGTGTCCCCAATGATGTCCCCAATGTCCCCTCTATCCCACAGTGATGGGCTCTGAGAACACACTTGGATCACATCAGTGATGTCCCTGAGTGTCCCCACTGTCCCCAATGATGTCCCCTCTGTCCCTGATGTCCCCTCTCCCCAGTGACAGGCTTCGAGGATGCACTGGGACCCAGTGTCCCCAATCCCCCCTGTGTCCCCAATGACCCTGATGTCCCCAGTGATGTCCTCAATGTCCCCTCTGTCCCCTCTCTGCAGTGACAGGCTCTGAGGACGCACTGTCCCCAATGTCCCCTCTGTCCCTGTCCCCACAGTGACCAGCTCTGAGGAGGGCACTGGGATCACATCCCCCAATGTCCCTGAGTGTCCCCAATGCCCCCAATGATGTCCCCAATCCCCGCAGTGTCCCCAATGTCCCCTCTGTCCCCAGTGACAGGCTCCGAGGATACACCGGGATCACATCCCCCAATGTCCCTGAGTGTCCCCAATGCCCCCAATGATGTCACCTCTGTCCCCAATTTCCCCAATGTCCCTGATCTCCTCTCTGTCCCCAGTGATGTCCCTGATGTCCCCTCTGTCCCTGAGTGTCCCCAGTGTCCCCAATGTCCCCTGTGTCCCCAGTGACAGGCTCTGAGGATGCACTGGGACCACATCCCCCAATGTCCCCTGTGTCCCCAGTGACAGGCTCCAAGGACACACTGGGATCACATCAGTGATGTCCCTGAGTGTCCCCAATGATGTCCCCAATGTCCCCTCTGTCCCTGAGTGTCCCCTGTCCCTGTCCCCACAGTGACCAGCTCCGAGGATGCACTGGGACCACATCCCCCAGTGTCCCCTGTCCCCAGTGTCCCCTCTCTCCCCAGTGACAGGCTCTGAGGACGCACTGGGCTCACATCAGTGATGTCCCTGAGTGTCCCCAATGATGTCCCCAATGTCCCCAAATGTCCCCTGTCCCTGCAGTGACCAGCTCTGAGGATGCACTGGGGTCACGTCAGTGATGTCCCCAGTGTCCCCCCTGTCCCCTCTCCCCAGTGACAGTGACAGTGGGACCCAGTGTTCTCAATGTCCCCTCTGTCCCCGAGTGTCCCCAATGTCCCCAGTGATATCCCCTGTCCCTGTCCCCAGTGATGGGCTCTGAGGACGCACTGGGACCACATCAGTGATGTCCCCAATGTCCCTGAGTGTCCCCAAATGTCCCCTCTGTCCCCAGTGACAGGCTCTGAGGACGCACTGGGATCACATCAGTGATGTCCCTAAGTGTCCCCCAATGATGTCCCCAATGTCCTTGAATGTCCCTAATGATGTCCCCCTCTGTCCCTCTTTCCCCACAGTGACAGGCTCTGAGGACATGGTGGGAATCACATCAGTGATGTCCTTGAGTGTCCCCAATGTCCCCAGTGTCCCCTGTCCCCACAGTGACAGGCTCCAAGGACGCACTGGGATCACATTATCCAATGTCCCTGAGTGTCCCCAGTGATGTCCCCAGTGATGTCCCCTCTGTCCCTCTCCCCAGTGACCGGCTCCGAGGACGCACTGGGATCACATCCCCAATGTCCCAATCTCCCCTGTGTCCCCAATGTCCCTGAGTGTCCCCAGTGATGTCCCCTCTGTCCCTCTCTCCCCAGTGACAGGCTCCGAGGACGCACTGGGATCACATCAGTGATGTCCCCAATGTCCCCTCTGTCCCCTCTGTCCCTGAGTGTCCCCTGTCCCTGTCCCCACAGTGACCAGCTCCGAGGATGCACTGGGATCACATCCCCCAATGTCCCTGATGTCCCCAATGTCCCCTCTGTCCCTCTCCCACAGTGACAGGCTCCAAGGACACACTGGGATCACATCCCCATCCCTGTCCCCAATCCCCCCACTGTCCCAAATGTCCCTGAGTGTCCCCAGTGATGTCCCCTCTGTCCCCTCTCCCCATAGTGACAGGCTCCAAGGACGCACTGGGATCACATCAGTGATGTCCCCTCTGTCCCTGAGTGTCCCCAATGATGTCCCCAATGTCCCCTCTATCCACAGTGATGGGCTCTGAGAACGCACTTGGATCACATCAGTGATGTCCCTGAGTGTCCCCACTGTCCCCAATGATGTCCCCGAGTGTCCCTGATGTCCCCTCTCCCCAGTGACAGGCTTCGAGGATGCACTGGGACCCAATGTCCCCAATCCCCACTGTGTCCCCAATGACCCTGATGTCCCCAGTGATGTCCTCAATGTCCCCTCTGTCCCCTCTCTGCAGTGACAGGCTCTGAGGACGCACTGTCCCCAGTGTCCCCTCTGTCCCTCTCTCCCCAGTGACCGGTTCTGAGGACGCACTGGGCTCACATCCCCAATGTCCCTGAGTGTCCCCAGTGATGTCCCCAATGATGTCCCCAATCCCCGCAGTGTCCCCAATGTCCCCTCTGTCCCCAGTGACAGGCTCTGAGGACGCACTGGGATCACATCCCCAATGTCCCTGATGTCCCCAATGATGTCCCCTCTGTCCCCTCTCTGCAGTGACAGGCTCTGAGGACGCACTGGGATCACATTCCCAAATGTCCATGAGTGTCCCCAGTGATGTCCCCTCTGTCCCCAAATGTCCCTGTCCCCACAGTGACAGGTTACAAGGACGCAGTGGGACCCAATGTCCCCAATCCCTCCTGTGTCCCCAATGACCCTGAGTGTCCCCAGTGATGTCCTCAATGTCCCCTCTGTCCCCTCTCTGCAGTGACAGGCTCTGAGGACGCACTGTCCCCAATGTCCCCTCTGTCCCTGTCCCCACAGTGACCAGCTCTGAGGAGGGCACTGGGATCACATCCCCCAATGTCCCTGAGTGTCCCCCAATGTTGTCCCCTCTGTCCCTCTCTCCCCAGTGACAGGCTCTGAGGACGCACTGGGATCACATCCCCAATGTCCCCAGTGATGTCCCTGAGTGTCCCCAATGTCCCCTCTCCCCCCAGTGACAGGTTACAAGGACACACTGGGATCACATCAGTGATGTCCCTGAGTGTCCCCAGTGATGTCCCTGATGTCCCCTCTGTCCCCCTCTCCCCAGTGACAGGCTCCAAGGATGCACTGGGCTCACCTCCCCAATGTCCCCTCTACCCAGTCATGTCCCCACTGTCCCAAATGATGTCCCCAGTGTCCCTTGTCCCTCTCTCCCCAGTGACCGGCTCTGAGCACGCACTGGGATCACATTCCCAAATGTCCCCAATGTTCCCCTCCTCCCAGTGATAGGCTTCAAGGACGCACTGGGACCCAGTGTCCCCAGTGTCCCCAATCCCCCCTCTGTCCCCAGTGTCCCTGAGTGTCCCCAATAATGTCGCCAATGTCCCCTCTGTCCCCTCTCTCCCCAGTGACCAGCTCTGAGGACGCACTGGGATCACATTATCCATGTCCCCAATGTCTCCAATGATGTCCCTCTGTCCCCACAGTGACAGGCTCCAAGGATGCACTGGGACCCAGTGTCCCCAATCCCCCCAGTGTCCCCACTGTCCCCAGTGTCCCCAATGTCCCCTCTGTCCCCTCTCCCCAGTGACAGGCTCCGAGGACACACTGGGATCACATCCCCACTGTCCCCAATGATGTCCCTGATGTCTCCTCTCTCTGCAGTGACGGGTTCTGAGGGCGCACTGTCCCCACTGTCCTGAGTGTCCCCAATGATGTCCCCTCTGTCCCCTCTCTCCCCAGTGACGGGATCTGAGGACACACTGGGATCACATCAGTCATGTCCCCAATGTCCCCAATGTTGTCCCTACTGTCCCTGTCCCCCCAGTGACCGGCTCCGAGGACGCACTGGGAATCACATTCCCCAGTGTCCCCACTGTCCCCAATGATGTCCCTTGTCCCCTCTCTCTGCAGTGACCGGCTCTGAGGACGCACTGTCCCCAATGTCCCCTGTCCCCAATAATGTCCCCTCTCTCTGCAGTGACCGGCTCTGAGGAACGCACTGTCCCCAATGTCCCCTGTCCCCAATAATGTCCCCTCTCTCTGCAGTGACGGGCTCTTAGGATGCACTGTCCCCACTGTCCCTGAGTGTCCCCAATGAGTCCCCTCTGTCCCCTCTCTCCCCAGTGACCAGCTCTGAGGACGCACTGGGATCACATCCCCAATGTCCCCAATGTCCCTTCTCTCTGTCCCCTCTGTCCCCAGTGACGGGATCTGAGGACACACTGGGATCATGTCAGTGATGTCCCCAGTGATGTCCCTGAGTGTCCCCTCTGTCCCTGTCCCCCCAGTGACCGGGCTCCGAGGGACACAGTGGTATCACATTCCCCAATGTCCCCAGTGATGTCCCTGAGTGTCCCCAATGTCCCCTCTCTCTGCAGTGACCGGCTCCGAGGACTCACTGAGATCACATCAGTGATGTCCCCAGTGATGTCCCTGAGTGTCCCCTCTGTCCCTGTCCCCACAGTGACGGGTTCTGAGGGACGCCTGTGTCCATTTTTTCGACGTGGGCCGCGCCGCCCGCGCCACGGTGAACACCCTGCAGGGCCACGGCGCCGCCGTGCTGGCGGTGGCCTTCAACTGCGACGAGTCCCTGCTGGCCTCGGCCGACGCCGGCGGCACCGTCATCGTCTGGAGACGACAGCACGCCTGAGAGATCCCAAAAAATCCCAAAATCCCAAAATCCAAATCCTGAAATCCCAAAATTCAACCTGCAACGAGTCCCTGCTGGCCTCGGCCGACGCTGGCAGCACCGTCATTGTCTGGAGGCGGCCAGCACGCCTGAGAGGAACCCAAAAAATATCCTAAAATATCCCAAAATATCCCAAAATCCCAAATCCTGAAATCCCAAAATCCCAAAATTCAACTGCGACGAGTCCCTGCTGGCCTCGGCCGACGCTGGCAGCACCGTCATTGTGTGGAGGCGACAGCACGCCTGAGAGGGCCCAAAAATCCCAAAAATCCCAAAATTCCTAAAATGTGGGGGTGGGGGATCCCAAAAATCCCAAAATCCTAAAATATGGGGGTGGGGGATCCCAAAATACATGGGGGGAGGTCCCAAAAATCCAAAATCCAAATCCACGGTGGCACCGTCATCGTCTGGAGGTGACACACATGCCTGAGAGGGCCCAAAAAATATCCTAAAATATCCCAAAATCCCCAAATCCACAAAGGGGGATCCTAAAATCCCAAAATCCACAGTGGTGAGTCCCAAAAATCCCAAAATCCACAGGGGTGGGGTCCCAAAAATCCTAAAATACAAATCCCAAAATACAAATCCATGGCGGCACACCGTCATCGTCTGGAGGCGACAGCACGCCTGAGGGGGCTAAAAATCCCAAAATCCACAGGGGTGGGGGTCCTAAAAATCCCAAATACATGCAAGGGATGTCCCAAAAATCCCAAAATCCACAGGGGTGGGGTCCCAAAATCCAAATCCCAAAATCCATGGGAGGGTCTCAATTACGGGAGGGGGGGGTGTGGATTCCAGCACGCCTGAGGTACTCAAAAATCCCAAAATCCCAAAATGCAAATCCACGGCGGCACCGTCATCGTGTGGAGGTGCCAGCATGCCTGAGACCCCAAAAAATATCCCAAAATCCACAGAGATGGGATCCCAAAAATCCCAAAATCCATGGGGGTGGGGTCCCAAAAATCCCAAAATAACAAATCCTAAATCCACAGGGCACCGTCATCATCTGGAGGCGCCAGCACGCCTGAGGGAGCCCAAAAAATATCCTAAAATATCCAAAAATCCTAAAAATCCAAAATCCATGGGCAGGGGTGTCCCAAAATATAAATCCACAGGGGCACCATCATCTGGAGACGACAGCACGCCTGAGACCCCAAAAAATCCCAAAATCCTAAAATATGGGGGTGGGAGATCCCAAATAATGGGGGAGGTCCCAAAAATCCACAAGGTTGGGGTCCCAAAAATCCCAAATCTAAATCCTAAAAATCCCAAAATCCAAATCCATGGCGGCACCGTCGTTGTATGGAGGTGCCAGCACGCCTGAGAGACCCCAAAAATATCCCAAAAATCCCAAATATGGGGGTGGGGAATCCAAAAATCCCAAATACACAGGGATGGGGGTCCTAAAAATCCCAAAATCAACAGGGGTGGGGTCCCAAAAATCTCAAAATCCAAAATCCCAAAATCCATGGAGAGGGATAGGGGTCCCAAAAATCCCAAAATCCATGGGGGAGGTCCCAGCACACCTGAAGGACCCAAAATCCTAAAATTCATGGTGGGGGGATCCCAAATCCACGGGGGAAACCCCAAATCTCCCAGAAAACCCCAAAATCCCAAGGAATAACCTCGAAATCCCCAGGAAAAAAAACCCCAAAATCCCCCAAGAAATCCCAAAATCCCCCAGAAAACCCCGAAATCCTTTTGGAATTGTCCCCAAAAATGACCCCGAGTGCAGCTCTGTGGGCTCTGAGTTTTGTGGCACCAAAATCTTCCCCAAAATTCTTCTCAATCCTTGAAGTGTGACCCCAAAACACACCTGGAGTCCCAAAATTCCCCTTCAAACCCTCCCAAAATTCACCTGGACACCCAAAATCTGTCCGAAACACCCCAAAAACTCACCTGGACACCCAAAATTCTTCCCCCCAAAACACCTGGACACCCAAAACCCATCCCAAACATCCCAAAAATTCACCTGGACACCCAAAACTGCTCCTCAAAATCTCTCAGACACCCCAAAATTCACCTGGACACCCAAAATCCCCTCTCAAACACCCCTAAAACCTCTCAGACCCTAAAAATTCACCTGGACCCCAAAAACTCACCTGGACACCCAAAATTCTTCCCCCCAAACTCACCTGGACCCCCAAAATTCCTCCTCAGCCCTCCTAAAACACACCTGGACACCCAAAATTCTCCTTCAAACCCTCCCAAAATTCACCTGGACCCCCAAAACCCATCCCAAACACCCCAAAAACTCACCTGGATCCCCTCAAAGCCACCTGGACACCCAAACTCCTCCTCAAAAACCTCTCAGACACCCCTAAAACTCACCTGGACCCAAAAAACTCACCTGGGCCCCCCAAAAATACACCTGGAGCCCCAAAACCTGTCCCAAACACCCCAAAAATTCACCTGGACACCCAAAATCTCACCTGGACACCCAAAATTCTCCCTGCCAAACCCACATGGACCCAAAAAACTCACCTTGATCCCCCTAAACTCACCTGGACACCCAAAACCCATCCCAAACATCCCAAAAAACTCACCTGGACCCCTCTCCAAACCCACCTGGAACCCCAAAAAGTCACCTGGACCCCCAAAATTCTCCCCAAAAACCCCACCTGGATCCCAAATCCCTCCCCCAATCCCCCCCACAGCCCAGGTGTGCTTGGGCGTGGCCCAGATGTTCCCCAGATGTTCCAGAACAGCAGGGACATGGCACAGGTGTGCATTGGGTGTGGCCCAGGTGAGGCCCAGGTATTTGAGGAGAGCAGAGGCGAGGCCCAGGTGTTCCCCAGAGTTCCCCAGGTGTTTGAGAACAACAGAAGCACGACCCAGGTGTGCCATGGGTGTGGCCCAGGTGTTTAAGAACATCAGAGACGCGGTCCAGGTGTGGCCCAGGTGTTCAAGAAGAGCAGAGGGGAGGCCCAGGTGTGGCCCAGGTGTTCCCAGGTGTTCAAGAAGAGCAGAGGCTGGCCCAGGTGTGCTGTGGGTGTGGCCCAGGTGTTGCAGAAAAATAAAACACGTGGCCCAGGTGTGCTGGGGCGTGGCCAAGTGTTCCCCAGGTGCGCCATGGGTGTGGCCCAGGTGTTCTCCAGGTGTTTGAGAACAGCAGAGACATGGCCCAGGTGTTCCCAGGTGGGGTCAGGTGTTCCCAGGTGCTCCATGGGCATGGCCAGGTGTTCCCAGGTGTTCCCAGGTGCACCATGGGTGGGGCCAGGTGTTCCCAGCTGTTCCCCAGGTGTTCCAGAACAGCAGACACACAGCCCAGGTGTTCCCAGGTGCACTGTGGGCTGGGCCAGGTGTTCTCCAGGTGCTCCATGGGCGTGGCCAGGTGTTCCTAGGTGCTCTCCAGGTGTTCCCAGCTGTTCCCCAGGTGTTCCAGAACAGCAGACACACAGCCCAGGTGTGCTGTGGGTGTGGCCAGGGTTCTCCAGGTGCTCCATGGGCAGGGCCAGGTGTTCCCAGGCACTCCCAGGTGTTTCTCCAGGTGCTCCATGGGCAGGGCCAGGTGTTCCCAGGCACTCCCAGGTGTTCTCCAGGTGCACCATGGGTGGGGTCAGGTGTTCCCAGGTGTTCTCCAGGTGTTCCCAGGTGGGGCCAGCTGTTCTCCAGGCACTCCCAGGTGCTCTCCAGGTGTTCCCAGGTGCACCATGGGCAGGGCCAGGTGTTCTCCAGGTGTTCCCCAGGTGTTCCAGAACAGCAGACACACAGCCCAGGTGTTCCCAGGTGCACTGTGGGTGTGGCCAGGTGTTCTCCAGGTGCTCCATGAGCATGGCCAGGTGTTCCCAGGTGTTCCAGAACAGCAGACACATGGTCCAGGTGTTTCCAGGTGCACTGTGGGCTGAGCCAGGTGTTCTGCAGGTGGGGCCAGCTGTTCTCCAGGTGCTCCCAGGTGCGCCATGGGCAGAGCCAGGTGTTCTCCAGGTGTTCCATGGGTGGGGCCAGCTGTTCTCCAGGCACTCCCAGCTGTTCTCCAGGTGTTCTCCAGGTGCACCATGGGTGGGGCCAGCTGTTCTCCAGGCACTCCCAGGTGTTCCCAGGTGCCCCAGGTGCGTCAGAAGAGGAACTTGCGGCACGAGGCCGCCCCGCACTTGCACTCGATGCGGGGCCGGGCGCGGGGGGAGCCGCCCAGGTGAGCCCCCCCCACCAGGCCGAAGTTGGAGTCCATGCGTGAGCTCTCGGCGTCCACGGGGTCCACTGCGGGGAGGGGCCAGGGGTGGCACTCAGGTGTGACACTCTCAGGTGTGACACTCACACAGAGGTGTGACACACTCAGGTGTGACACTCAGGTGTGGCCCTGAACCACCCAGGTGTGACCCTGACTCTCCCAGGTGTGGCACTCACACAGGTGTGACACACTCAGGTGTGGCACTCAGGTGTGACAGAGACACAGGTGTGACACACTCAGGTGTGACACTGACACATCAGGTGTGGCCCTGAACCACCCAGGTGTGGCACTGAACACAGGTGTGGCACTCACACATAGGTGTGACAGACACCCAGGTGTGACACACACAGGTGTGATCCTGACAGCCACAGGTGTGGAGTTGAGCCCCCCAGGTGTGGCACTGACACACACAGGTGGGGTACTGACACTCAGGTGTGGTTCTGACTTCCCAAAGTGTGGCCCTGAACCACCCAGGTGTGGCCCTGACACACAGGTGTGTCCAGAACCTCCCCAGGTGTGACCCTGACACACACAGGTGTGACCCTGACTCTCCCAGGTGTGGCACTGACACAGCAGGTGTGACCCTGAACCACCCAGGTGTGCCCATGACCCACCCAGGTGTGACCCTGACACACACAGGTGTGACCCTGACACACACAGGTGTGTCCAGAACCTCCCCAGGTGTGACCATGACCCATCCAGGTGTGACACTGAACACTCAGGCACACACAAGTGGGGCCCTGACACTCCCAGGTGTGACCCTGACACACCCAGGTGTGTTCAGAACCTCCCCAGGTGTGACACTGACACTCAGGTGTGACACAGACACACTCAGGTGTGATCCTGACAGCCCAGGTGTGGAGTTGAGCCCCCCAGGTGTGACACTGACACACACAGGTGTGGCATTGACAGCCACAGGTGTGGAGTTGAGTCCCCCAGGTGTGACACTGAAACACACAGGTGTGTCCAGAACCTCACCAGGTGTGGCCATGACCCATCCAGGTGTGACCCTGACTCTCTCAGGTGTGACACTGACAGCCACAGGTGACAGGTGTGTGACAGGTGTGACCAGGTGTGTCCCAGGTGTGTAACAGGGACAGGTGTGTGATACATGGACAGGTGTCCCAGGTGTGTCCCAGGTGTACCCAGGTGTCCCCAGGTGTGTCCCAGGTGTGCCCAAGTGTGTCCCAGGTGTGTCTCAGGTGTGTCCCGGGTGTACCCAGGTATGTCCCAGGTGTGCCCAGGTGTGTCCCAGGTGTACCAGGTGTGCCCAGGTGTGTCCCAGGTGTGCCCAGGTGTGTCCCAAATGTACCCAGGTGTGTCCCAGGTGTACCTAGGTGTGTGTCAGTTGTGCCCAGGTGTACCCAGGTGTGTCCCAGGTGTACCCAGGTGTGCCCAGCTGTGCCCAGGTGTGGCCCAGGTGTGTCCCAGGTGTGCCCAGCTGTACCCAGGTGTGTCCCAGGTGTACCCAGGTGTCCCAGGTGTGCCCAGGTGTGCCCAGGTGCGTTACCGTGCATGTTGTAGTCGAAGGTGAGCTCCTCGCCGGCCCGGATGGGTCTGGTGGCGAACAGGGCGATGCGGGGCAGCCGCTGGTCCAGGTTCTCGATGAACACGTTGTACACCTGCAGGTTGGGGTCACACTGCCCCGCCCCACAGGTGAGACACACCTGGCGGGTGGGACACACCCACAGCCACACCCACAGCACCTGACACACCCACAGCCACACCCACAGCACCTGACCCAGCCCAACAGGTGAGACACACCTGGTGGGTGGGACACACCCACAGCCACACCCACAGCACCTGACACACCCACAGCCACACCCACAGCACCTGATCAACCCCACAGGTGAGACACATCCACAGCCACACCCACAGCACCTGACCCAGCCCAACAGGTGAGACACACCTGGTGGGTGGGACACACCCACAGCCACACCCACAGCACCTGACACACCCACAGCCACACCCACAGCACCTGACACAGCCCCACAGGTGAGACACACCTGGTGGGTGGGACACACCCACAGCCACACCCACAGCCACACCCACAGCACCTGACACAGCCCCACAGGTGAGACACACCTGGTGGGTGGGACACACCCACAGCCACACCCACAGCACCTGACACAGCCACACCCACAGCACCTGACACACCCCAACAGGTGAGACACACCTGGTGGGTGGGACACACCCACAGCCACACCCACAGCACCTGACACAGCCCAACAGGTGAGACACACCTGTGCAGGTGAGACCCCCCCCACAGCTTGGGGAAAAGGTGCTGAAAGCTCCACCCACAAGGCAGGTAAGCCCACACCTGTGCTCAGGTAAACCCACATTTGTGCCCAATTAAATCCGCACCTGTGCCCAGGTAACCTCACACCTGAGCCCAGGTAACCCCACACTTGGCCCAATTAAATCCACACCTGTGCCCAGGTAACCCAACACCTGAGCCCAGGTAACCACACAGGTAACTGCACATCTGTGCCCAGGTAACCCCACACTTGAGCCCAAGTAACCCTCACACCTGAGCCCAGGTAAGCACACAGATAATGCACACCTGTGGCTCAGGTAAACCATATTTGTGCCCAATTAAATACACACCTGAGCCCAGGTAACCCCACACCTGAGCCCAGGTAACTCACACCTGTGCCCAGGTAAACCCCCACTTGTTCCCAATTAAATCCACACCTGAGCCCAGGTAAGCTCACAGGTAACCTCACACCTGAGCCCAAGTAAACCCACACCTGTGCTCAGGTAAACTCACATTTGTTCCCAATTAAACCCACACCTGAGCCCAGGTAAGTGCACAACTGTGCTCAGGTAAATCCACACTTGTGCCCAATTAAATCCACACCTGAGCCCAGGTAAGCTCACACTGAACACAGATAAGCACACCTGTGCCCAGGTAACCCCACACTTGAGCCCAGATAAACACACACCTGTGCCAAATTAAACCCACACCTGAGCCCAGGTAACCCCACACTTGAGCCCAGGTAACCCCACAGGTAATCCCACACCTGAGCCCAGGTAAACCCATACTTGTTCCCAATTAAATCCACACCTGAGTCCAGGTAATCCCACAGATAATGCACACCTGAGCCTAGATAAGCACACAGGTAACCCCACACCTGTGCCCAGGTAAGCTCACAGGTACTGCACACCTGAGCCCAGATAAACACACACCTGTGCCAAATTAAACGCACACCTGAGCCCAGGTAAGCTCACAGGTAATGCACACCTGAGCCCAGGTAACCCCACACCTGGCCCAGGTAACCCCACACCTGAGCCCAGGTAACCCCACATTTGAGCCCAGGTAAGCACACAGGTAATGCACATCTGTGCCCAGGTAAACCCATACTTGTTTCCAATTAAATCCACACCTGAGCCCAGGTAAGCTCACCCCTGAACACAGATAAGCACACCTGTGCCCAGGTAACCCCACACTTGAGCCCAGGCAACCCCACAGGTAACCTCACACCTGTGCCCAGGTGATCCCACCTGAGCCCAGATAAGCACACAGATAACCCCAAACCTGTGCCCAGGTAACTTCACATCTGTGCCCAGGTAACCCCACAGGTAACCCCACCTGTGCCCAGGTAGCCCCACTCACGCTGTGGTTGACGAAGTGCGAGATGTTGCCGTAGTGCGCGGCGTCCACGGTGTACACGTCCTCCACGTAGTCCAGGTCGAACAGGTAAGTGGCGCCCTGGCGGTCGTACACCTGGCCCCGGCGCTCGGCCTCCTCCGAGGTGATGATCTGGGGGGGACACCTGGCTCACACCTGGGGCACACCCGAACTGCCCTACACACCTGTCACACACCTGTCACACACCTGTCACACCTGGGGCACACCTGTCACACACCTGTCACACACCTGTGTCACACTTGAACCACCCTATACACCTGTCACACACCTGGGGCACACCTGAACCGCCCTACACACCTGTCACACACCTGTCACACACCTGTGTCACACTTGAAACCACCCTATACACCCTACACACCTGGGGCACACACCTGGGGCACACCTGAACCGCTCTACACACCTGTCACACACCTGTCACACACCTGGTCACACCTGGGAACACCTGAACCGCCCTACACACCTGTCACACACCTGTCCTGTGTCACACACACCTGTCCTGTGTCACACACACCTGTACAGTGTCACACACACCTGTATCACACCTGTGCTGTGTCACACACCTGTCACACACCTGTCACACAGGTAACACAGGTGTCACTCACCTCCCCCACGTACTCCATGACGAAGGAGTTCTTGCGGATGCGCTGCAGCGTGCGCACTGCCAGCAATGTCACACACACCTGTCACACCTGTGTCACACCTGTCACACACCTGTATCACACCTGTACTCACCTCCCCCACGTACTCCATGCCGAAGGAGTTCTTGCGGATGCGCTGCAGCGTGTGCACTGCCAGCGATGTCACACACACCTGTCACACCTGTATCACACCTGTCACACACCTGTGCTGTGTCACACACACCTGTCACTCCTGTATCACACCTGTATCACACCTGTCCTGTGTCACACACACCTGTCACACCTGTATCACACCTGTATCACACCTGTCACACACCTGTATCACACCTGTACTCACCTCCCCCACGTACTCCATGCCGAAGGAGTTCTTGCGGATGCGCTGCAGCGTGCGCACTGCCAGCGATGTCACACACACCTGTATCACACCTGTCACACACCTGTATCACACCTGTCCTGTGTCACACACACCTGTACAGTGTCACACACACCTCTCACACCTGTATCACACCTGTTACAGACCTGTACAGTGTCACACACACCTGTACAGTGTCACACACCCTGTATCACACCTGTCACACCTGTCACACCTGTATCACACCTGTCACACAGGTGTCACTCACCTCCCCCACGTACTCCATGACGAAGGAGTTCTTGCGGATGCGCTGCAGCGTGCGCACTGCCAGCAATGTCACACACACCTGTGCTGTGTCACACACCTGTGTCACACCTGTCACACACCTGTACTGTATCAAACACACCTGTACTCACCTCCCCCACATACTCCGTGACGAAGGAGTTCTTGCGGATGCGCTGCAGCGTGCGCACTGCCAGCAATGTCACACACACCTGTGCTATGTCACACACATCTGTCACACACCTGTCACACAGGTGTCACTCACCTCCCCCACGTACTCCATGACGAAGGAGTTCTTGCGGATGCGCTGCAGCGTGCGCACTGCCAGCAATGTCACACACACCTGTCACACACCTGTGCTGTGTCACACACCTGTCACACCTGTATCACACCTGTCACACCTGTATCACACCTGTGCTGTGTCACACACACCTGTCACTCCTGTATCACACCTGTGCTGTGTCACACACACCTGTCACACCCCTGTCACACCTGTATCACAGCTATCACACCTGTATCACACCTGTCCTGTGTCACACACACCTGTCACACACCTGTCACACAGGTGTCACTCACCTCCCCCACGTACTCCATGACGAAGGAGTTCTTGCGGATGCGCTGCAGCGTGCGCACTGCCAGCAATGTCACACACACCTGTCACACCTGTATCACACCTGTACTGTGTCACACACACCTGTCACACCTGTATCACACCTGTCATACCTGTCACACAGGTAACACACCTGTCACACCTGTATCACACCTGTGCTGTGTCACACACACCTGTCACACCTGTATCACACCTGTCACACCTGTCACACCTGTGCTGTGTCACACACCTGTCACACCTGTGCTGTGTCACACACCTGTCACACCTGTCACACAGGTGTCACTCACCTCCCCCACGTACTCCATGACGAAGGAGTTCTTGCGGATGCGCTGCAGCGTGCGCACTCCCCAGCCCGCGCCCGTCCCCGGTGCGGAAGATGCACAGGTCGTAGCGGATGCCGCGCTGCACCACGCGGTTGGGACACTCCTCCCCGCAGCGGCACCGCGAGTTGCACTCGTAGATGGCAGCCCCGCCCTGATCCTCACCTGCCCGGCCTCGTTGTAGGCGAACCTGTTGTGCGACGCTCCGGGGCAACAACCCCCCGGCCAGCGTGGCCTCGGCCAGGCAATCGCGGCACTCGCAGCCGGCGGCCACGGGGGTCAGCGCCACGCCCGCGCCCACCTTTGTACTCGTTGACGTAGACGAAGTCGCGGGGAGGGCCGTGCAGATCCACCTCGTTCTCCACGGCGATGCGGCCGCTGTGGCTGCGGGTGAGGTTCAGGTGTTGCTCCCACCTGCGCAGGGCGCGGCGTTGTTCGGCTTTTTGGGCCAGGTAAGCCACGGCTCGGGCGGGTAAGCCGCGGGGGCTGGGGCGGACGGGGCCGCCCGGGGCGCGGGCGAGGTCGGCGTGGAGCTGCTGGAGGAGGCCGCGGCAGCGGAGGTTTGCGGCGAGGCTCCCAGGTGTTGGCGGAGGGAGGGTAACCGCGCCATTTCACCAGGTACCACTCCTCGTCCTGGGGCAAGGGGAGGGAGGGGTTAATGGGGGGTTAATGGGGTGGGGAGTGGAGTGACCCCAAAATTCACAGGGTGACAGTTTGGGTTCTGGAGCGACCCCAAAGTTCAGGAGTCTTTTTGGGTCAGGGTTCCTGGAGTGACCCCAAAACTCAGGGGGTGTTTTGGGTCAGGGGGTTCTGGAGTGACTCCAAAGCTCAGGGACTTTTTGGGCTTTCTTTGGGCCAAGGGGTCCTGGAGTGACCCCAAACGTTCATGGGGGTTTCTTAGGGTCCATTCTGGAGTGACCCCAAAGCTCACAGGGGTCACTTTGGGTCAGGGGGTTCTGGAGTGACCCCAAAGCTCAGGGTCTTTTTGGGTCACAGGATTCTGAAGTGACCCCAAAGTTCAGGGACTCTGGGTCAGGGGAGTTCTGGAGTGACCCCAAAGTTCACAGGGGTCACTTTGGGTTCTGGAGGGACCCCAAAGTCCAGGGATGCTTTGGGTCTTTTTGGGTCAGCGGGTTCTGGAGTGACCCCAAAGCTCAGGGGAATCTCTAAGGGTCAGGGGTCTTGGAGTGACCCCAAAGCTCAGGGACTTTCTGGGGTCTGTTTGGGTCAGGGGTCCTGGAGTGACCCCAAAGTTCATGGGGGTTTCTTTGAGTCTATTCTGGAGTGACCCGAAGTCCAGGGACCCTTTTGGGGTCTGTTTGGGTCAGTTTGGGTCCAGGAGTGACCCCAAGGCTCAGGGATCTTTTGGGGTCTGTTTGGGTCAGGGGGTTCTGGAGTGACCCCAAACGTTCATGGGGGTTTCTTAGGGTCCATTCTGGAGTGACCCCAAAGTTCAGGGGGTCTCTAAGTGTCAGGGGGTGCTGGGTTGACCCCAAAGCTCAGGGGGTCTTTTGGGTCAGGGGTCCTGGAGTGACCCCCAGGCTCAGGGATCCCAGGTGTTGGCGGAGGGAGGGTAACCGCGCCATTTCACCAGGTAGAACTCCTCGTCCTGGGGGAAGGGGAGGGAGGGGTTAATGGGGTGGGGGTGACCCCAAAGCTCAGGGGGTCTTTTAAGGTCAGGGGTCCTGGAGTGACCCCAAAGCTCAGGGATTTTTTGGGGTCTTTTTGAGTCAGGGGTCTTGGAGTGACCCCAAAGTTCAGGGACTCTGGGTCAGGGAGGTTCTGGAGAGACCCGAAGTCCTGAGGGTCTTTTTGGGGTCAGGGGGGTTCCAGAGTGACCCCAAAGCTCAGGGTCTTTTTGGGTCTTTTTGGGTCAGCGGGGTCTGGAGTGACCCCCAAAGTTCATGGGGTTTCTTTGGGTCAGGGAGTTGTGGAGTGACCCCAAAACTCAGGGGGTGTTTTGAGCCAGGGGGTTCTGGAGTGACCCCAAAGCTCAGGGACTTTTTTGGGTGAGGGGGTTCTGGAGTGAACCCCAAAGTTCAGGGGAACTTTTTGGTTCCAGGGTCCTGGAGTGACCTCAAAGCTCAGGGATTTTTTTGGGTCTTTTTGGGTCAGGGGGTTCTGGGGAGACCCCAAAGTTCAGGAACTTTCTGGGGTCTGTTTGGGTCAGGAAGTTCTAGAGTAACCCCAAAGCTCAGGGGGTCTTTTTGGGTCAGGGGGTTTTGGAGTGACCCTAAAGTTCAGGGACTCTGGGTCAGGGGAGGTTCTGGAGTGACCCCAAAGTTTCAGGACTTTTTGGGCTTTCTTTGGGCCAAGGGGTTCTGGAGTGACCCCAAAGCTCAGGGGGTTTCTTTGGGTCCATTCTGCAATGACCCCGAAGTTCAGGGACTCGGGGTCAGGGAGGTCCTGGAGTGACCCCAAAGCTCAGAGATTTTTTTGGGGTCTGTTTGGGTCAGGGGGTTCTGAAGTGACCCCAAAGCTCAGGGACCTTTTGGGGTCTCTTTGGGTCAGGGGGGTTCTGGAGTACCCCAAAAGTTCATGGGGGTCTTTGGGGCTCAGGGGGTCCTGGAGTGACCCCAAAGTCCAGGGACACTTTGGGGTCTTTCTGGGTCAGGGGGTTCTGAAGTGATCCCAAAGCTCAGGGAATTTTCAGGGTGTTTTTCGATCAGGAGGTCTTGCAGTGACCCCAAGCCCAGGGACTTTTTGGGATTTCTCTGGGTCAGGGGGTTCTGGAGTGGCCCCAATGTCCAGGGACCCTTTGGGTCTTTTTGGGTCAGGGGTTCTGGAGTGACCCCAAAGTTCAGGGACTTTTTGGGGTCTCTTTGGGTCAGGGGGTTCTGGAGTGACCCCAAAGTTCATGGGGGTCTCTTTGGGTCAGGGGGTTCTGGAGTGACCCCAAAGCTGAGGGGGTCTTTGGGTCAGTTTGGGTCCTGCAGTGACCCCAGGCTCAGGGATCCCAGGTTGAGGCTCCCAGGTGTTGGCGGAGGGAGGGTAACCGCGCCATTTCACCAGCTACAACTCCTCGTCCTGGGGCAAGGGGAGGGAGGGGTTAATGGGGTGAGGGGGAATTTTTGGGTTCTGAAGTGACCCCAAAGCTCACAGGGGTCACTTTGGGTCAGGGGGTTCTGGGGTGACCCCAAAGTCCAGGGGGTTTCTTTGGGTCAGTTTGGGTCCTGCAGTGACCCCAAAGTTCCAGGACTTTTTGGGCTTTCTTTGGGCCAAGGGGTTCTGGAGTGACCCCAAAAGTTCATGGGGGTCTTTTTGGGTCAGGGGCTCTGGAGTGACCCCAAAGTTCACAGGGGTCACTTTGGGTCCATTCTGGAGTGACCCCAAATCTCAGGGACTTTCTGGGGTCTGTTTGGGTCAGGGGGTTCTGGAGTGACCCCAAAGCTCAGGGGGTCTCTAAGGGCCAGGCGGTTCTGGAGTGACCCCAAAGTTCATGGGGGTCTCTTTGGGTCAGGGGGTTCTGGAGTGACCCCAAAAGTTCATGGGGGTTTCTTTGGGTCCATTCTGGAGTGACCCCAAAGTTAGGGACTCTGGGTCAGGGGATTCTGGAGTGACCCCGAAGTTCACAGGGAGTCAGTTTGGGTCCTGGAGTAACCCCAAAGTTCAGGAACTTTTTGGGGTCTGTTTGGGTCAGGGGGTTCTGGAGTGACCCCAGTGTGGGGTCCTTTGGGGTTTCTTTGGGTGTTTGCGTTCCTGGTCCCGTTCCCATTTCAGGGGTCCCGGTTTGGGGGTTCCTGTTCCTGTTCCCATTTGGGGGCGGTTCCCGGTCCCATTCCTGATCCCATTTCGGGGTCCCCGTTCCCATCCCCGTTCCCGGTCCCGCTTTGGGGTTCCCGTTCCCATTTCAGGGTCCCCGTTCCTGTTCCCATTTCGGGGTCCCTGTTCCCATTTTGGAGTTCCCAGTTCCGTTCCCATTTCAGGGTTCCCATTCCCATTTCGGGGTTCCCGTTCCCATTTCGGGATCCCGGTTCCCATTTCGGGGTCCCCGTTCCCATTCCCATTTCAGGGTCCCTGTTCCTGTTCCCATTTCAGGGTCCCCATTCCCGTAACCATTTTAGGGTTCCCAGTCCCACTTCAGTGTTCCTATTTCGGGGTCCCCGGTCCCATTTCTGTTCCCATTTCGAGGTTCCCGTTCCCGTTCCCATTTCAGGGTCCCCGTTTGGGGGTTCCCGTTCCCATTTCGGGGTCCTCATTCCCGTTCCCATTTCAGGGTTCCCGTTCCCATTTCGGGGTTCCCTTTCCAATTTCAGGGTTCCCATTTCAGAGTCCCTGTTCCCATTTTAGGGGTCCCATTTCGGGGTCCCCAGTCCTGTTCCCGTTCCTGTTCCCATTTCGAGGTCCCCATTCCCATTTCGGGGTCCCTGGTCCCGTTCCCATTTCAGGGTCCCCGTTCCCATTTCAGGGTCCCTGTTCCCATTTTAGAGTTCCCATTTCAGGGTCCTGTTCCCGTTCCCAGTTCCCATTTCGGGGTTCCCGTTCCCATTTCGGGGTTCCCATTCCCGTTCCCATTTTAGGGGTCCCGTTTCGGGGTCCCCGTTCCCGGTCCCATTTCGAGGTCCCCATTCCCGTTCCCATTCCGGGGTCCCTGTTCCCATTTCAGGGGTCCCATTTTGGGGTCCCTGTTCCCATTTCGGGGTCCCCGTTCCCATTTCGGGTTCCCGGTCCCATTCTGGGGTCCCCGTTCCCATTTCAGGGTCCTGTTCCCGTTCCCGTTCCCATTTCGGGGTCCCCGTTCCCATTTCAGGGTCCTGTTCCCGTTCCCGTTCCCATTTCGGGGTCCCCGTTCCCATTTCAGGGTCCTGTTCCCGTTCCCGTTCCCATTTCGGGGTCCCCGTTCCCATTTTGGGCTCCCCGTTCCTGTTCCCATTTCGGGGTCCCCGTTCCCATTTCAGGGTCCTGTTCCCGTCCCCGTTCCCATTCCGGGGTCCCGCTGTGTCCCCCCGCTCACCCTCACTCTCCGGTAGTCGCACAGCAGCTCCACCTCGAAGTCGCCGAGGTTGCGGCGGGTGACGCCGAGGGCGCGGCACCGCAAGCGCTGCAGCCGACACAGGTCCTGCAGTCGCGACCACGACGACAGGCAGCACACGGAGCAGCCTGGCGATGTCACCCGAGGGTGGCGGCGACAGCGACAGCGACACACGGGGAAGGGGCGGCCGTGAGGGCCGGAGGCGACAGTGCAGTCCCCCCCCCAACAGCTCAACCCTATCGCGACACCACGACAGCGACAACGCCGCGTGGGTGAGGGGACAATAAGGAAAAAAAATAAAAATTTGGGGACAGCACAGAGCGCCCCCCCCTCCCCTCACGGCCTCACACAGCGCCCCCCCCACACCCTCAACCCTATCGCGACACCACGACAGCGACACACGGGGAGGGAGCGGCCGTGAGGGGCGGAGGTGACAGCGCAGCCCCCCTTCAACACCTTCAACCCTATCGCGACACCACGACAGCGACACACAGGGAGGGAGCGGCCATGAGGGGCGGAGGTGACAGCGCAGCCCCCTCCCGCCCAATTTCCCCTCACACACCGCCCCCCTCACACCCTCAACCCTATCGCGACACCACGACAGCGACAACGCCGCGTGGGTGAGGGGACAACGAGGAAAAAAAAATAAAAATTTGGGGACAGCACAGAGCGCCCCCCCCTCCCCTCAGGCGCTCCCCTCACGCGTTCCCGCCACTTTTCCCCCCCCTTCCCCTCAGGAGCCAACGGCCGCGCGCGGGAAGCGGCGCCTTCCCCTCAGAGCGACCCCAGCCCCTCTTTTCCCCCTCACGCCCCCTCGCAAACCCCTCAGGCCCTCCCCGCTCGCGCCACCTTTTAAATTTTCCGCCATTTTCAGCCGCCGCCGCTTTTTTTTTTGCCTTTTTCCGCCTTTTTCCTTTTTTTTTCTGGCGCCGCTTCCGCCCCGCGGGGAGCGAGAGGGGCGGGGCTTCCTCCGCCCGCGCGCGGCGCCCATTGGTTGTTTCGGGGGTTTATTTGCATACCGGCAGATGGCCGCGCGTTCTGATTGGCTGAATGCGTGATCTATTTGCATACTGACAGCTTCCCGCCCGCTTCCTATTGGCCGCCGCGCTGTTTCATTTGCATAATATCTGATCCCGCCATTGGTAGTCCCGGTCGGTTTATTTGCATATCACTCCCGTCGGCCCCCACGGCGAAACTCATTTGCATATTGTTACAAATGGCCGATTTCTATTGGACGAGGCACTGCCAATTTGCATATCGATCCCAGCAGCCCCCGCGCGCCGCGCCGATCCCAAAATCCGCTTTTTTTCCTCATTTTTTCCTCATTTTTAATCCTCCTTTTTCCCGGATCGGAGCCGAGATCCTTTTTGATTCCATCCCTGAACCTCGCCATGCTCGGTTCCCCTCCTCATTAAACAGTAATTAATTAATTAATGAGTTAATTAATTATTGATCACGTGACTCCAGCGTTTATTTGGCATGGGGGAGGGGAAAAATGGGGGGGAAGGGATGGGGGGAGGGATTTTGGGATGGGATTTTGGGGGGGGGGGCAAATTTTGGGTCTGGGGGCAACAGAAGCAAAGGGGGGGGGAGGGGTCTCCAAAAAATGGGGGGAGGGGACTCCAAAATGGGGGGAGGGGTCTCCAAATGCGGGGGAGGGGCTCAATCATCCCATTCATCATCATCTTCCTCATCCTCGCTGGCTCCGCCTTCATCTGGGGGGAGGGGCAAAAAAAAAAGGGGGAGGGGTCAGGGGGTTTTGGGGGAGGGGTCAGGGGGGTTTTGGGGAGGGGTCTCGGGGGTTTTTTGGGGATTTTTTGGGGGGTCTCACCCGAGGAATGGATGACCCGGCTCCGTTTCTGCATCACGTCCATCAGGGCCCCCACGAGCCCCCCAGCGCCGGGACCCCCCGCGCCCACCTCGGGGGTCTCAGGGGTCTGGGGAGGGGTCGGGGGGAGTCAGGGAGGGGTCAGGACCCTCCCCCACAGACCCCTCCAAAAGGGGAGGGGAGCCCCCAAAACCCCCCACCCCAAAAAATAAAATAAAAATAAAATAAAAATAAAATAAAAATAATTTTTTAGGGGTCCCAAACCCCCTCATTTTTGACACCCCCTCCCCAAATTTTTGGGCTCCATTCCCCCCCATTTTTTATTCCCTCACCCCCATTTTTACGCCCCCTCCCCAAATTTTTGGGCTCCATTTCCCCCCATTTTTTGGTGTCCCCCTCCCCATTTTTAATCCCCCCTCCCCAAATTTTTGGGGTCCATTTTCCCCTATTTTTAACCCCTCCCCCTCCCCAAATTTTGGGGTTCCCCCCTCATTTTTGTCTCCCCCTCCCCAAATTTTCAGCCTCCATTTCCCCCCATTTTTTGACCCCTCCCCAAATTTTTGGGGTCCCCCCCCCATTTTTTGACCCTTCCCCCCATTTTTTGACGCCCCCTCCCCAAATTTTTGGGCTCCATTTCCCCCCATTTTTTGGTGTCCCCCTCCCCATTTTGAATCCCCCTCCCCAAATTTTTAGGCTCCATTTCCCCCCAGTTTTTTACCCCTCCCCCTCCCCAAATTTTTGAGCTCCACACATTTTTGGTTTCCATCCCCCATTTTTGAATCCCCCTCCCCAAATTTTTGGGTTCCATTTCCCCCCATTTTTGGCTCCCCCTCCCCAATTTTTGATTCCCCCTCCCCCATTTCTGAATCCCCCTCCCCAAATTTTTGAGCTCCACCCATTTTTTGTCTCCCCCTCCCCCATTGTTGACCCCTCCCCAAATTTTGGGGTCCCCCCCTGACCTTGTTGAGCGTCACCCCCTGGCGGATCTGATCCAGCAGCGCCCCCCGGCCCGGGGGGGTCGCGGGGGGAGGAGCCGCCCCCGAGGGGGGAGGGGGAGGGGGCGGTGGGGGAGGGGCGGCAGCTCCGGAGGGGGCGGGGCCTCGCGGGGGAGGGGCGGGGCCTCGAGGAGGGGGAGGGGCGGGGGTGGAGCGGGGTGGGGGAGGGGCGGGGGTGGAGCGGGAGCGGCCGGAGGGGGGAGGGGGAGGGGCGGGGGGAGGGGGCGGGGGAGCCGCGGGTTGGGGGGGGGAGGGGGCGGCCCTGGGGGGGGGAGGAGAGAAAAGGGGGGGGGAGGGGTCAGAGGGGGCACGGGGGGGGCACAGAGACCCCCACAGGTGTCCCCAGACGACCCCAGGTGTCCCCAGCTGTCCCCAGGTGTCCCCAGATATCCCACAAACGTCCCCAGGTGTGTCCCAGCCTACCCCCAAGTGTCCCCAGTTGTCCCCAGGTGTGTCCCCGGTGTGTCCCAGGTGTCCCCAGGTGTGTCCCAGCTGTCCCCAGGTGTCCCCAGCTGTCCCCAGGTGTGTCCCAGCTGTCCCCAGCCCCCCAGGTGTGTCCCCAGGTGTCGCCACCGTGTCCCAGCTGTCCCCAGGTGTCCCCAGCTGTCCCCAGGTGTCCCCAGGTGTGTCCCAGCTGTCCCCAGCTCCCCCAGGTGTGTCCCCAGCCCCTCTCAGCTGTCCCCTGATGTGTCCCCAGCTGTCCCCAGGTGTGTCCCCAGGTGTCCCCACCGTGTCCCATCTCCTCCCTCACAGCCTCCAGCCCCCCCAGGTGTGTCCCCAGCTGTCCCCAGGTGTCCCCAGGTGTCCCCACCGTGTCCCATCTCCTCCCTCACGGCCTCCAGGCCCCCCCTGCGCTCGATGAAGTCGTGAATCAGCCGCGAGGTTTCGGCGTCGGCCAAGTGGCGCTCGCTGACCCCGGCCTGGGCGAAGAGCGCGCGGAGGGCGGGGTCCAGGGACGCCAGCTGGGGACAGGACAGGTCATTGTCACCTCAGTGTCACCTCAGGGGTCATCTCAGGGGTCACAGTGTCATTGTCACCCCCCACAGTGTGAGTGTCACCCTACAGTGTCACCCCTCGCTGACCCCAGCCTGGGCGAAGAGCGCGCGGAGGGCGGGGTCCAGGGACGCCAGCTGGGGACAAGAGAGGTCATTGTCACCTCAGTGTCACCTCAGGGGTCACCTCAGGGGTCACAGTGTCATTGTCACCCCCCACAGTGTCACTGTCACCCCTCGCTGACCCCGGCCTGGGCGAAGAGCGCGCGGAGAGCGGGGTCCAGGGACGCCAGCTGGGGACAGGGACAGGGTCATTGTCACCTCAGGGTCACCTCAGGGTCATTGTCACCTCAGTATGGGGTCATTGTCACCCTACAGTGTCAGTGTCACCCCGCATTGTCACCCCTGGCTGACCCCGGCCTGGGCGAAGAGCGCGCGGAGGGCGGGGTCCAGGGACGCCAGCTGGGGACAGGGACAGGGTCATTGTCACCTCAGGGGTCACCTCAGGGTCATTGTCACCTCCCTATGGGGTCAGTGTCACCCTACAGTGTCAGTGTCACCCCGCATTGTCACCCCTGGCTGACCCCGGCCTGGGCGAAGAGCGCGCGGAGGGCGGGGTCCAGGGACGCCAGCTGGGGACAGTGACAATGACAGGGTCACCTCAGGGGTCACAGTGTCATTGTCACCTCAGTATGGGGTCATTGTCACCCCCTACAGTTTCACTGTCACCCCCCATTGTCACCCCTCGCTGACCCCGGCCTGGGCGAAGAGCGCGCGGAGGGCGGGGTCCAGGGACGCCAGCTGGGGACAAGAGAGGTCATTGTCACCTCAGGGGTCATCTCAGGGGTCACAGTGTCATTGTCACCCCCTACAGTGTCACTGTCACCCCCCATTGTCACCCCTCGCTGACCCCAGCCTGGGCGAAGAGCGCGCGGAGAGCGGGGTCCAGGGACGCCAGCTGGGGACAGTGACAGGTCATTGTCACCCCTGTGGGGTCAGTGTCACCTCAGGGGTCATCTCAGGGGTCACAGTGTCATTGCCACCCCCCACAGTGTCACTGTCACCCCGCATTGTCACCCCTGGCTGACCCCGGCCTGGGCGAAGAGCGCGCGGAGAGCGGGGTCCAGGGACACCAGCTGGGGACAGGACAGGTCATTGTCACCTCAGGGGTCACCTCAGGGGTCACAGTGTCATTGTCACCCCCTGTGGGGTCATTGTCACCTCTCACAGTGTCATTGTCACCCCCCTTTGGGTCACTGTCACCTCCCATTGTCACCAAGCGCAGGGTGGGGTCCAGGGACAACAGCTGGGGACAGTGACAGGTCATTGTCACCTCTATGGGGTCAGTGTCACCTCAGGGGTCACCTCAGGGTCAGTGTCACCCCCTGTAGGGTCATTGTCACCCCCTACAGTGTCATTGTCACCCCTCGGTGACCCCAGTGACAGTGACAGGGTCACCTCAGTGTCATTGTCACCTCAGGGGTCATCTCAGAGTCAGTGTCACCCCACAGTGTCATTGTCACCTCCCTTTGAGTCATTGTCACCCCTCACTGACCCCAGGGACAGTGACAGGGTCACCTCAGGGTCACTGTCACCTTAGGGGTCATCTCAGGGTCAGTGTCACCTCTTTGGGGTCATTGTCACCTCCTGTGGGGTCACTCAGGGGTCATTGTCACCCTATGGGGTCACTCAGAGGTCACTCAGGTCACTCTGGGATCACTCAAGGGTCACTCAGGGGTCAGGAGTCACTAAGGGGTCACTCGGGTCAGAGGTCACTTAGAGGTCACTCAGGGTCACTGTCACCCCCTAGGGTCACTCATTGGTCTCTCAGGGGTCACTCAGGGGTCAGGGGTCAGAGGTCAGAGGTCAGAGGTCACTCACATCGAAGCCGCCGTTCGGGTCCCACCCGATGTGACCGACGTGTCTGGGGGGGGAGGGGAGGGAGGTGAGAGCCCAAAAAACCCAAAATCCCCCAAAAAACCCAAAATCCCCCCCAAAAAACCCAAAATCCCCCGAAAAAAACCCAAAAAACTCAAAAAACTCCAAAATCCCCCCCAAATCCCCCAAACCTCCCCCAAAAAAACCCTCAAAAAATATTCAAAAATCCCCAAAAAATCCCAAAAATCTCCCAAAAAACCCTCAAAAATCCCCAAAAAATTCCAAAATTCCCCCCAAAGAAAAGTCAAAAATCCCAATAAATATCCCAAAAATCCCAAAAAAAAATCCCCAAAAAATCCCAAAATACCCCCAAAATACCCCAAAAAAACCCTCAAAAATAAAAAAAAATTCCCAAAAATCCCAAAAAAATCCCAAAAAATCCCCAAAAAAATCCCAAAATCCCCCCAAAAACCCCCAAAAAAACCCTCAAAAATCCAAAAAAAATCCCAAATCCCCAAAAAAAATCCCCAAATCCCCCCAAAAATATTCAAAAATCTCCAAAAAATCCCAAACATCAAAAAAAATCCCCAAAATCTCCCCAAACACCCCCAAAATATCCCAAATAAACCCTCAAATTCCCCAAAAAATCCCAAAATCCCCCCAAAAAATCCCAAAAAAACCCTCAAAAATCACAAAAAATATCCCAAAAATCCCTTAAAAATCACCAAAAAAATCCCAAAAAAATCCCTTAAAAATCACAAAAAAAACCCCAAAAAATCCCCAAAAATCCCAAAAAAATCCCCAAAAAATCCCAAAAAATCCCAAAAAAATCCCCAAAAAATCCCAAAAAAATCCCAAAAAAATCCCAAAATCCCCCCAAAAAAACCCCAAAAAAACCCTCAAAAATCACAAAAAATATCCCAAAAATCCCTTAAAAATCACAAAAAATATCCCAAAAATCCCTTAAAAATCACCAAAAAAATCCCAAAAAAAGCCCAAAAAAATCCCAAAAAAATCCCAAATCTCCCCAAACACCCCCAAAATATCCCAAATAAACCCTCAAGTTCCCCAAAAAATCCCAAAATCCCCCAAAAAAACCCCAAAAAAACCCTCAAAAATCACAAAAAATATCCCAAAAATCACCAAAAAAATCCCAAAAAAATCCCAAAAAATCCCCAAAAAAATCCCAAAAAATCCCAAAAAATCCCCAAAAAATCCCCAAAAAAATCCCAAAAATTCCCAAAAAATCCTCAAAAAATCCCAAAATCCCCCCAAAAATCTCAAAATCCCCTAAAAAAATCCCCAAATCCCCCCAAAAAACCCCTCAAAAAATCCCAAAAAACATTCAAAAATTGCAAAAATATCCCCAAAAAACCCCAAAATCTCCCCCAAAAACCCTTTAAAAATCCCCAAAAAATCCCAAAAAAATCCCCAAAAAACCCCAAAAAAACCCTCAAAAATCACAAAAAATATCCCAAAAATCACCAAAAAAATCCCAAAAAAATCCCAAAAATCCCTAAAAAAATCCCAAAAAATCCCAAAAAATCCCAAAAAAAATCCCCAAAATTCCCAAAAAAATCAAAAAAAAATCCCAAAAAAATCCCTTAAAAATCCCAAAAAATCCCAAAAATCCCAAAATCCCCAAATCCCCCCAAATTTTCCCCTCCCCCACCTGAAGCCCGAGGGGGCCCCGATTTCGGCCTTGGAGATTTTCCTGCCCCTCCCCCCCTTCTTGGGGTCCCCGCTGGGGGAGGGGCCCGAGGGGGGGGAGGGGAGGCCCCGATAGCGGCTGGGGGTGATGTCGGGGTGGGGGATGGGCACTGAGGCTGGGCCTGGAAAAATATTTATAAAATAAAATAAAATTAAATTAAAAATTAAATTAAATTAAATTAAATTGGGGGCTGGGGGTGATGTCGGGGTGGGGGATGGGAACAGAAACTGGGCCTGAAATATTAAATAAAAATAAAAATATAAATATAAATATAAATTAATAAATTAAATTAAATTTGTTAAGGGCTGGGGGTGATGTCGGGGTGGGGAATGGGCACTGAGGCTGGGCCTGGAAAATAAAATATAAATTAAAATCAAAATCAAAATTAAAATAAAAATATAAATTAATAAATTAAGTTAAATTAGTTAAGGGCTGGGGGTGATGTCATGGTGGGGGATGGGAACTGAGGCTGGGCCTGAAAAATAAATATAAATAAAAATAAAAATTAAAATTAAAAATAAAAATAAAGATTAAAATAAGAATAAAAATAATTAAATTAAATTAAATTAAATTAAAAATTTAAATTTAAATTAAAGTTTAAAAAAATTAAATTAAATTAAAATAAAAATAAAATTAAAATTAAAATTAAAAATATAAATATAAATATAAATTAATAAATTAAATTAAATTAGTTAAGGGCTGGGGGTGATGTCGGGGTGGGGGATGGGCACTGAGGCTGGGCCTGGAAAATAAAATAAAAATAAAAATATAAATATAAATATAAATATAAATAACTAAATTAAATTAAATTTGTTGAGGGCTGGGGGTGATGTCGGGGTGGGGGATGGGAACAGAAACTGGGCCTGGAAAATAAAATATAAATTAAATTAAAATTAAAATTAAAATTAAAATTAAAATTAAAATATAAATAAATAATTAAACTAAATTAAATTAAATTTGTTAAGGGCTAGGGGTGATGTTGGGGTGGGGGATGGGAACAGAAACTGGGCCTGGAAAAATAAATATAAATAAAAATAATTAAATTAAATTAAATTAAATTAAATGAGCTCAATAATATATAAATATAAATAGAAATAGAAATAGAAATAGAAATAGAAATAGAAATAGAAATAGAAATAGAAATACAAATAGAAATACAAATACAAATAGAAATAGAAACAGAAATATCTTGGAGACAACAAAATCCCCCAGGCCCCCATCCTGACTCACCCTCAGGGTTTGGGGTCCTGGGGAGGCTCCCCCGACGCTCTGGGGAACACAGGGAGAGTCAAAATCCCCTAAAAACCACCCCAAAAACCCCAAAATCCCCCAAAATCCCCCAAAAATCCCCCCCAAAAATCCGAAAATCCCCCAAAATCCCCTCAAAATCCCCCCAAAATCCTCCCCAAAACCACCCAAATCCTCCCAAAATATTTTGAAAATCCTCAAAAATCCCCCAAAATCCTCCCAAATTCCCCCCAAAATCCCCCAATTTTTTAAAAAATCCCCCCAAAATTCCCCAAAATATTTACAAAAATCCTCCCAAATACCCAAAATCCCCAAAACTCCCCCAAATTCCCCCCCACTCACCTTGCCCGGGGGGTGGGGGAGGGGGCAGCGATTGCTTCTCTGTGGGGGGAGAAAAAGGGGGGTCCCAGGTGAATTTTTGGGGACCCCAGCCCCATTTTTGGGGACCCCAGGGTGAATTTTGGTGTCCCCAGGTGTATTTTGGGCTCCCCAGGTGCATTGTGGGTAATTTCGGGGCGGGGTCTCTCACCTGCCCTCTGCTGCCGCCGCCGCAGCCGCTCCTGCACCGACCCCTCGAAGGCGGCGGCCTCGGCCTCGGAGGCGAAGTTCAGCCCCGCCCACCCCTCCTGAGCCAATCAGGAGCGGCCGTGGGCGCGCAGGCCACGCCCACTCACCAAAACCACACCCCCTTTCCCATTTATGGTATAGCTCAAAGGCCACACCCCCTTTCCCTTATATGGTATTGCCCTCAAGTCACGCCCCATTTCCCTTTTATGGTATAGTCTGAAGCCCATGCCCCCTTTCCCTTATATGGTATTCCCCAAAAACCACACCCCCTTTTCCCTTCCATGGTATTGTCTGGAGGTCACTCCCACTTTCCCGTTTATGGTGTTGTCCAAATGCTACACCCACTTAGTCAAACCACGCCCCTTTTTCCCTTATATGGTATTACCCCATAACAACCCCCTTCCCCTTATATGGTATTGCCTCAAAGCCACGCCCACTTACACAAATGACACCCCCTTTCCCTTCTATGGTATTGTCCAATTGCCACACCCACTTAGCCAAACCACACCCCTTTTCCCTTATATGGCTTTGTTCCATATGCACCACCCATCAATGCCATGGCCACGCCCATTTTCCCTTATATGGTTTTGGCTTTATGGCCCCGCCCACCAAATATTATAACCACACCCATTTTCCCTTATATGGCCACACTCATTGCCCCTTACAAAGACCACACCCATTGGTCAGCAGCCACGCCCACTTTCCCTTATAAGGTCATGCTCAGTTGTCTCTGCCTCTCAAAGACCACGCCCACTTCCCTTAGATGGTCATGCCACACCCACACCAATCCGACCACGCCCACTTTGACCATACCCACTTGGTTTGACCATGCCCCCATACACATCCCCACATCCATTTAAGTCCCTCCCCCTTTGCCACACCCAAAAGGGCTCCACCCATCACACCCCTCATTTGCGTGGCCCCGCCCCTTCCGGCCCCGCCCCCTTGGCCCCGCCCACTCACGTGGCTGATGAAGGTGTGGAAGAAGGGGGTGGGGCTCTTGTAGCCCATCCCCCCCTGCAGCTCCTGCTCCCACCAGAGACCCCCGGCCTGGGGACGGGAACGGGGTCAGGGACCCCAAAAACCAAACAGGGAACCCCAAAAACAGACAGGGAACCCCCCCAAAAAGAGACAGGGACCCCAAAAAACAGACAGGGAACCCCAAAAACAGACAGGGAACCCCCCAGAAATACCCCAAAACCAAACAGGGACCCCCCAAAAAAATTTTTGGTGACTCCTTGGGATTTTTGGGGTTTCTTTGGGGATTTTTTGGGGGGATTCTTTGGGATTTTTGGGGAATTATTTGGGATCTTTGCAATCTTTGGGATTCTTGGGATTTCTTTTGGAATTAATTGGGATTTTTGGGGTTTCTTTGGGGTGTCAGTCACAGGAATTTTGGGATTTCTGGGATTTCTTTGGGGATTCTTTGGGATTTTTTGGGGAATTCTTCGGGATTATTGGGTTTTTTTTAGGGACTCTTTGGAATTTTGGGGATTTCTGGGATTTCTTTGGGGATTTTTTTGGGATTTTTTGGATTTTTTTAGGATTTTTGGGGTCCCAGACTCATGGGCAGGCGGTAAATCCGGATGAAGTACGAGCGCCGGGGGCTGTCCCAGACCGGGATTTTTGGGATTTCTTTGGGATTTTTGGGATTTTTTTGGGTTCCCCTCACAGGATCTTTAGGATTTTTGGGATTTCTGGAATTTATTTTGGGATCTTTTGGGATTTTTAGGATATTTTGTGACCTCCAGACTCACGGGCAGGCGGTAAATCCGGATGAAGTACGAGCGCCGGGGGCTGTCCCGGACCGGGATTTTGGGATTTCTTTGGGGATTTTTGGGGTCTCTCTCACAGGATCTTTGGGATTTTTGGGGATCTCTTTGGGTATTTTTTTTGGGATTTTGGGATTTTTAGGATTTTTGGACCCCCAGACTCACGGGCAGGCGGTAAATCCGGATGAAATACGAGCGCCGGGGGCTGTCCCGCACCAGGATTTTGGGATTTCTTTGGGAATTCTTTGGGATTTTGGGGAATTTCTTTGGGATTTTTGGGGTCTCTCTCACAGGATCTTTAGGATTTTGGGGATTTCTGGAATTTCTTTTGGGATTTTTTGGGGGATTTTTTTAGGATTTTTAGGACCCCCAGACTCACGGGCAGGCGGTAAATCCGGATGAAGTACGAGCGCCGGGGGCTGTCCCGTACCGGGATTTTGGGATTTCTTTGGGGTTTCTTTGGGATTTTTGGGGTCTCTCTCACAGGATCTTTAGGATTTTTGGGATTTCTGGGATTTCTTTGGGGATTTTTTTGGGGATTTTGGGATTTTTGGGGTCCCAGACTCACAGGCAGGCGGTAAATCCGGATGAAGTACGAGCGCCGGGGGCTGTCTTGGACCAGGATTTTGGGATTTCTTTGGGAATTCTTTGGGATTTTTGGGATTTTTTTGGGGATTTTTTTGGGATTTTGGGATTTTTGGACCCCCAGACTCACAGGCAGGCGGTAGATCCGGATGAAGTACGAGCGCCGGGGGCTGTCCCGCACCAGGCAGGCGACGCCGCAGCCCCGAAGGCTCCAGGACCCCCCCGGGACCCCCCCGGGACCCCCCGGGACCCCCCCGGGCTCGGCCACCAGGAGCTGAACCACGGCGGTCACCAGGCTCTGGGGGGAGGGGGGAGAATCCAGAATGAGAAAATACCATCCCAGAGAACCCAAAAAAACCCAAAATTCATCACGAAGACCACCCCAGAGACCCAAAAAACCCCCAAAAACCATCACAAAATCCATCCCAGAGACCCAAAAACCCCCAAAATTCATCCCACAGACCCCAAATTCATCCCAGAGACCCCAAAACCCCCCAAAATTCATCCCTAAAACCACCCCAGAGATCCCAAAATTCATCCCAGAGACCCCAAAACCACCCCAGAGATCCCAAAATCACAAAAATCACCCCAGAGACCTCAAAATCCATCACACAGATCCCAAAAAACCACCTCAGAGACCCCAAAAATCCATCCCAGAGACCCCAAAATTCCTCCCAGAAACCCCAAAATCCATCACACAGATCCCAAAATACCATCCCAGAGACCCCAAAATTCATCCCAGAGGCCCCAAAAAACCCCCAAAATTCATCCCTAAAACCATCCCAGAGACCCTAAAATCCATCCCAGAGACCCCAAAATCACAGAAACCATCCCAGAGATCCCAAAAACCATCCCAAAGATCCCAAATCCATCCCAGAGACCCCAAAAATCCATCCCAGAGAACCCAAAAAACCCCAGAAACCATCACAAAAACAACCCCAGAGACCCCAAGTCCATCCCAAAGATCCCAAAATTCATCCCAAAGACCCCAAAATTCACCTCAGAGACACCAAAATCCATCCCAGAGACCCCAAAATTTACCCCAGAGACCCCAAAATCCATCCCAGCAAAAACCATCCCAAAAACAACCCCAGAGACCCCAAAAATCCATCCCAGAGACCCCAAAATCACAAAAACCATCCCAGAGACCCAAGAAAACCCAAAAACCATCACAAAAACCACCCCAGAGATCCCAAAAATCCATCCCAGAGACACCAAAATTTACCCCTGAGACCCCAAAATTCATCCCAGAGACCCCAGAATCACAGAAACCATCCCAGAGAACCCAAAAACCCCCAAAATCCATCCCAGAGACCCCAAAATCCATCACACAGATCCCCAAAACCACCTCAGAGACCCCAAAAGTCCATCCCAGAGACCCTAAAATCACAGAAACCATCCCAGAGACCCCAAAGTTCATCCCAGGCACCCCAAAATTCTTCTCAGAGACCCCAAAAACCACCCCAGAAACCCCAAAATCACAAAATTAATCCCAGACACTCCAAAATCCCATCCCAGAGACCCCAAAAATCCATCACAGAGACCCCAAAAACCATCCCAAAAATCACCCCAGAGACCCTAGAATCACAAAAACCACCCCAGAGACCCAAAAACCATCTCAGAGACCCCAAAAATCCATCCCAAAGATCTCAAAATTCATCCCAAAACCCCAAAATTCCATCCCAGAGACCCCAAAAAACACCCCAGAGATCCCAAAATCCCAAAATTCAGCCCACAGACCCCAAAAATTCACCCCAAAATTCACCCCAGAGACCCCAAAATTCATCCTGGAGACACCAAAATGGCCCCAGAGAAACCAAAAACCTCCCCAGTCCCCTCCCAGTCCATCCCAGTCCCTCCCAGTGCTCCCCAATCCCCTCCCAGTTCCCTCCCAGTCCCTCCCAGCCCATCCCAGTCCCTCCCAGTCCCTCCCAGTTCCATCCCAGTCCCTCCCAGTGCTCCCCAATCCCCTCCCAGTTCCATCCCAGTCCCCTCCCAGTCCCTCCCAGTCCCCTCCCAGTCCCTTCCAGTCCATCCCAGTCCCTTCCCAGTCCCTCTCAATCCACTCCCAGTCCATCCCAGTCCATCCCAGTCCTTCCCAGTTCCCTCCCAGTCCATCCCAGTCCCTCCCAGTCCATCCCAGTCCATCCCAGTGCCCTCCCAGTCCCTCCCAATCCCTTCCCAGTCCCTCCCAGTCCCTCCCAGTTCCATCCCAGTCCCTCCCAGTCCCTCCCAGTCCATCCCAGTCCCTTCCCAGTCCCTCCCAGTCCCCTCCCAGTCCCCTCCCAGTCCCTCCCAGTCCCTCCCAGTGCTCCCAGTTCTCACCACACATTTCCTGCCCAGCATTTCCAGCACTTTTTGATTTTCCTCCTCCCCGAGCAGCTCCGAGGGGGCGCTGGGAGCCGCCCCCTGCCTCCCCCCACGGCTCATCCCCGAAATTGGGAACCCCAAAAAAATCTGGGATAACCTAAAAAAATTCTGGGATACCCCAAAAAAATTCTGGAATAACCAAAAAAAATTCTGGGATACTCCAAAAAATCAGGTATGGTCAAAAAAAAAATCTGAGATATCAAAAAAAAATTCTGGGGTATCTAAAAAATCCTGGGATAGTCAAAAAAATCCCAGTGGAAAATCCCAAAAATCTTCCTTGGACACCCCAATAAAATTCTGGGATGGCCAAAAAAATTCCTGGGATATCAAAAAAAAAATTCTTGGAATATTAAAAAAAATCCTGAGAAATTAAAAAAAAGATCCTGGGGTACCCAAAAAAAATTTGGGATAGCCAAAAAAATCAGAGATAGCAAAAAACACCCGAAAAATGTCCTGGGATCCCAAAAATGTTCTTGGAGACCCCCAAAAAAATCCCAGGACACCCCAAAAATCACCAGGAAATCCCAAAAATTACCTGGGAAATTCCAAAATCCCCCCTGGACACCCCAAAAATCACCAGGAAACCCCAAAAAATCTTGGGAAGTCCCAAAAAATCTCCTGGGACACCCTAAAAACCACCAGGAAATCCCAAAAAATCCACCCAGGACACCCCAAAAATCTTCTGGGACACCCCAAAAACCACCAGGAGACCCCAAAAATCCCTTGGACACCCCAAAAATCAACAGGAAATCCCAAAAATCACCTGGGAAATCCCAAAAAATCCACCCACGACACCCCAAAAATCACCCAGGAAACCCCAAAAATCACCAGGAAATCCAAAAAATCCACCCTGGACACCCCAAAACCTCCTCAAGAAATCCCAAAAAAATCCTGGGACACCCCAAAAATCACCAGGAAATCCCAAAAATCCTTCAGGGAAATCCAAAAATCACCTGTACGCCCCAAAAAATCCAACTGGACACCTCAAAAATCACCAGGAAACCCCAAAAGTCACCTGGGAAATCCCAAAATCCCTCCTGGACACTCCAAAAACCACCCAGGAAATCCCAACTATCACCTGGGACACTCAAAAAAGCTCCTTGGACACCCTAAAAATCACCAGGAAATCCCAAAACCTCCTCAGGAAATTGCAGAAAAATCCTGGGACACCCCAAAATTGACCTGGGAAATCCCAAAATCCCCCCTGGACACCCCAAAACTCTCCTGGGACACCCCAAAAACCACCTGGGATGTCCCAAAAATCCACCAAGAGCACCCCAAAAATCACCAGAAAACCCCAAAAATCACCCAGGAAACCTCAAAAACCACCAGGAAATCCCAAAAATTCCCACCCAGGACACCCCAAAAAATTCTGGGAGACCCTAAAAATCACCAGGAAACCCCAAAATATCCACCCAGGACACCCCAAAATCCTTCTGGGACCCCCCAAAATCCCCCCTGGACACCCCAAAAATCACCAGAAAACCCCAAAAATCTCCCAGGAAACCCCAAAAATCACCAGGAAATCCCAAAAATCCACCCAAAATCCTTCTGGGACACCCCAAAATCCCCCCAAAAAATTCTGGGAGACCCCAAAAATCACCAGAAAACCCCAAAAATCCCCCCTGGACCCCCCGATTTCCCCCCGCGCTCCCCAACCCCCGGAGCCTCTTCCGGGCGGAAGCGCCCAAAGGTGGGGGAGACGTCACCTCCGGACTGGGACGGACTGGGGGGAACTGGGAGGGACTGGGAGGGTGAAAAGGGGAACTGGGAGGGAACTGGGAGGGGACTGGGAGGGAACTGGGGGGGAACTGGGGGGAACTGGGAGGGACTGGGAGGGTGAAAAGGGGAACTGGGAGGGAACTGGGAGGGACTGGGAGGGACTGGGAGGAACTGGGAGGGGATTGGGGGGGAACTGGGGGGAACTGGGAAGGACTGGGGGAGTGAAAATGGGAACTGGGAGGGACTGGGGGGCACTGGGAGGGAACTGGGGGGAACTGGGAGGGACTGGGAGGGACTGGGAGGGACTGGGGGGGAACTGGGAGGGACTGGGGGGCACTGGGATGGTTAAAAGGGGAACTGGGAGGGCACTGGGAGGGACTGGGGGAACTGGGAGGGGTTTAAAAGGGGAACTGGGAATGTACTGGGAGCACTGGGAGGGAGTGGGCGGGGGCACTGGGAGCACTGGGAGCACTGGGAGCACTCTCAGCCAGTGATGGGAGCAAACTGGGAGCACTGGGAGGGAACTGGGAGGGAACTGGGAGCACTGGGAGGGACTGGGAGTAAACTGGGAGCAAACTGGGAGCACTGGGAGGGAACTGGGAGCACTGGGGAAATCCCAGTCCTGGCCCCACCCCTGGCCACACCCTCCCAGTTCATACTGGGAACAGCCCAGTCCATACTGGGGACCTCCAACCCCTTCCCAGTTCACACTGGGAGCCCCCCCAGTCCCTCTCAGTCCATACTGGGAGCCCCCCCAGTCCCTCCCAGTCCATACTGGGAATGGTAAATCCCCTCCCAGTTCATACTGGGAACTGCCCAGTCCATACTGGGAACCTCCAACCCCCGCCCAGTCCATACTGGGAAATCCCAGTTCATTCCCAGTCCATACTGGGAGCCCCCCAGTCCCTCCCAGTCCATACTGGGAGCCCCCCAGTCCCTCCCAGTCCATACTGGGAGCCCCCCAGTCCCTCCCAGTCCATACTGGGAAATCCCAGTCCATCCCAGTCCATACTGGGATCACCCCAGTCCCTCCCAGTCCATACTGGGGACCTCCAACCCCTTCCCAGTCCATACTGGGAGCCCCCCAGTCCCTCCCAGTCCATACTGGGAGCCCCCCAGTCCCTCCCAGTCCCTCCCAGTCCATACTGGGAGCACACCAGTCCCTCCCAGTCCTTACTGGGAGCACACCAGTATCATCCATCGTTTATTCCGACCCCCCCCTGGGGGGAGGGGCAATAAATAAAGGGGGGGGAGGGGCGAAGGCACCCAGGGCGGGGGGGAACTGGTTTATACTGGTTTATACTGGTCCATACTGGGACAAGGCCTATTGGGCATCAACACCGCACTGGGGGCACCCTACCGGTCCATACTGGTCTGTACTGGTCCATACTGGGAGGACTCAAGGCCACGGGGGTGAAGAGATCCTGGGCGAGCTCTGAACTGGTTTGTACTGGTTTGTACTGGTCCATACTGGGAGGATGCAAGGCCACGCCGGTGAGGAGCTCCCAGTTTGGCTGCCGGACTGGTCCATACTGGTCCATACTGGTCCGTACTGGTCTGTACTGGTCCGTACTGGTGCGTGCTGGGATGGCTGAAGGCCACGGCAAGGCACTGGTCCGTACTGGTCCATACTGGTTTGTACTGGTTTGTACTGGTCCGGCTCAAGGCGATGCATGTGGGGCTCCCAGCTCCGTACTGGTCTGTACTGGTTTGTACTGGGCAGGCTCAAGGCAATCCACATCCAGGAGTTCCCAGTGGTTCATACTGGTTTGTACTGGTTTGTACCAGTCTGTACTGGTTTGTACTGGTCTGTACTGGTTTGTACTGGTCAGGGCCAAGGCAATCCACATCCAGGAGTTCCCAGTGGTTCATACTGGTCTGTACTGGTTTGTACTGGTCAGGCCCAAGGCAATCCACATCCAGGAGTACCCAGTGGTTCATACTGGTTTGTACTGGTTTGTACTGGTTTGCACTGGTCAGGCTCAAGGTGATGCAGATCCAGGAGTTCCCAGTGGTTCATACTGGTTTGTACTGGTTTATACTGGTCAGTACTGGTTTGTACTGGTCAGGGCCAAGGCAATCCACATCCAGGAGTTCCCAGTGGTTCATACTGGTCTGTACTGGTTTGTACTGGTCAGGCTCAAGACAATCCACATCCAGGAGTTCCCAGTGGTTCATACTGGTCTGTACTGGTTCATACTGGTTTGTACCGGTCTGTACTGGTTTGTACTGGTCTGTACTGGTTCATACTGGTTCATACTGGTCTGTACTGGTCAGGCCCAAGGCGATGCAGATCCAGCGATGTTGCACTGGTTCACACTGGTTTATACTGGTTTGTACTGGGATGTCCCACGATGGTGCACAGCCCAGCAGGGAGGCACTGGGTTGTACTGGTTTATACTGGGAGGGGTCCCTGTGGTGGCCTTGGGGACCTCAGGGTGGCCTTGGGGTCCCTCTGGTGGCTTTGGGGTCCCCATGGTGACCTCAGGGTGACATTTTATGGTGTCCCCAAATTGTCCTACAGAGCCCAAAGTGACTTTGGAGCCCCTCATGGTGACCCCAGAACCTTCTGGAGATGTTTTTTGGGGTCACCACGTTCCCCTACAGACCCCAAATGACCTCAGGCTCCCTCCTGATGACCCCAGAACCTTCTGGAGATGTTTTATGGGGTCACCATGTTCTCCTACAGATTCCAAAGTGACTTTTGATGACCCCAGGACCTTCTGGAGATGTTTTATGGGGTCACCACATTCTCCTACAGACCCCAAAGTGACTTTGGAGCCCCTCCTGATGACCCCAGGATCCCCTGGAGATGTTTTATGGCATCACCAAATTGTCCCAAACACCCTAAAGCGACTTTGAAGTCCCCCATGATGACCCCAGGATCTTCTGGAGATGTTTTATGGGGTCCCTACATTGTCCTACAGACCTCCAGTGACCTTGAAGTCTCTCATGGTGACCCCAAAACCTCCTTGAGATGTTTTATGGGGTCACCACATTGTCCCAAACACCCTAAAATGACTTTGGATCCCCTCTTGATGACCTCAGAACCTTCTGGAGATGTTTTATGGGGTCACCACATTGTCCTACAGACCCCAAATGACCTCAGATTCCCTCCTGATGAGCCCAGAACCTTCTGGAGATGTTTTATGGGGTCACCACATTGTCCCAAACACCCCAAAGTGACTTTGGAGCCCCTCTTGATGACCCCAGAACCTTCTGGAGATGTTTTATGGGGTCACCACGTTCTCCTACAGACCTCAAAGTGACTCTGAAGTCCCTCCTGATGACCCCAGAACCTTCTGGACATGTTTTATGGGGTCACCACGTTCTCCTACAGACCCCAAATGACCTCAGGTTCCCTCCTGATGACCCTAGAACCTTCTGGAGATGTTTTATGGGGTCACCACATTCTCCTACAGACCGTGGCAGTGACCAAAGGGCCTCCATGGTGACCCCAGAACCTCTTTGAGATGTTTTATGGGGTCACCACATTGTCCCAAACACCCCAAAGTGACTCTGAAGTCCCTCATGAGGATCCCAGGACGTCTTTGAGATGTTTTAGGGGGTCACCACACTGTCCCAATTATCCCAAAGTGACTTTGGAGCCCCTCATGATGACCTCAGAACCTTCTGGAGATGTTTTATGGGGTCACCACGTTCTCCTACAGACCCCAAAATGACTCTGAAGTCCCTCCTGATGACCCCAGCATCTCCTTGAGACGTTTTATGGGGTCACCACATTGTCCCAAACACCCTAAAATGACTTTGGATCCCCTCTTGATGACCCCAGAACCTTCTGGAGATGTTTTATGGGGTCACCACGTTCTCCTACAGACCCCAAATGACCTCAGACTCTCTCCTGATGACCCTAGAACCTTCTGGAGATGTTTTATGGTGTCTCCACATTGTCCCACAGCCCCCCAGTGACCTCAAACTCCCTCATGGTGGCCATGGACTCCCTGTGGTGACCTTGGACCTTCCCACCCTGTGTCCCCAACCCCCCTAACCCATCTGGGGTCCCGTTTGGGGTCCCCCCCACCCCTCCAGGTACCTGGCGAAGAGCCCCTTGGTGCGGCACAGCACGCGGGGCAGGGGTGTCCTACAGAGCCCAAAGTGACCTTGGGGACCCTGGAGATGTTTGATGGGGTCACCACATTGTCCCAAATATCCCAAAGTGACTTTTGATGACCCTAGGACCTTCTAGAGATGTTTTATGGGGTCACCACATCGTCCTAAACACCCGAAAGTGACTTTGGAGCCCCCCATGATGACCCTAGAATCTCCTTGAGATGTTTTATGGGGTCACCACGTTCTCCTACAGATCCCAAATTGCCTCAGGCTCCCTCCTGATGACCTCAGAACCTTCTGGAGATGTTTTATGGGGTCACCACATTGTCCCAAACACCCCAAAGTGACTCTGAAGTCCCTCATGATGGACCTAGGACCTCCTGGAGATGTTTTATGGGGTCACCACGTTCTCCTACAGACCCCAAAGTGACTTTGGAGTCCCTCATCATGACCTCAGGATCTCCTGGAGATGTTTTATGGGGTCACCACATTGTCCCACAAACCCCAAATGACCTCAGGCTCCCTCCTGATGACCCTAGAATCTCCTTGAGATGTTTTATGGGGTCACCACATTCTCCTACAGACCTCCAGCGACCTTTAAGTCCCTCTTGATGACCCCAGGACCTCCTTGAGATGTTTTATGGGGTCACCACATTGTCCTACAGACCCCGAAGTGACCAAAGGGTCTCCATGGTGACCCCAGGACCTCTTTGAGATGTTTTATGGGGTCACCACATTGTCCTACAGACCCCAAAGTGACTTTGGAGCCCCTCATGATGACCCCAGGACCATTTTGAGATGTTTTATGGGGTCACCACGTTCTCCTACAGACCCCAAATTGCCTCAGGCTCCCTCCTGATGACCTCAGAACTTTCTGGAGATGTTTTATGGGGTCACCACATTGTCCCAAACACCCCAAAGTGACTCTGAAGTCCCTCATGATGGACCTAGGACCTCCTGGAGATGTTTTATGGGGTCACCACATTCTCCTACAGACCTCCAGCGACCTTAAAGTCCCTCTTGATGACCCCAGAACCTCCTTGAGATGTTTTATGGGGTCACCACATTGTCCCAAACACCCCAAAGCGACTTTGAAGTCCCTCCTGATGACCCCAGAACCACTTTGAGATGTTTTCTGGGATCCTACAAGTCCCTGTGGTGACCTTGGACCTTCCCACCCTGTGTCCCCACACCCCTAACCCATCTGGGGTCCCATTTGGGGTCCCCCCCACCCCTCCAGGTACCTGGCGAAGAGCCCCTTGGCGCGGCGCAGCACGCGGGGCAGGGGTGTCCTACAGAGCCCAAAGCGACCTTGGGGACCCTGGAGATGTTTTATGGGGTCACCACATTGTCCCAAAAATCCCAAAGTGACTTTTGATGACCCTAGGACCTCCTGGAGATGTTTTATGGGGTCACCATGTTCTCTTACAAACCCCAAAGTGACTTTGAAGTCCCTCTTGATGACCCCAGGACCTCTTTGAGATGTTTTATGGGGTCACCATGTTCTCCTACAGACCCCAAAGTGACTTTTGATGACCCTAGGACTTCCTGGAGATGTTTTATGGGGTCACCACATCGTCCTACAGACTTCCAGTTACCTTGAAGTCTCTCTTAAGGACCCCAAGACCACTTTGAGATGTTTTATGGGGTCACCACGTTCTCCCACAGCCCCCCAATGACCTCAGACTCCCTCCTGATGACCCCAGAACCTTCTGGAGATGTTTTATGGGATCCTACAAGTCCCTGTGGTGACCTTGGACCTTCCCACCCTGTGTCCCCAACCCCCCCTAACCCATCTGGGGTCCCGTTTGGGGTCCCCCCCACCCCTCCAGGTACCTGGCGAAGAGCCCCTTGGCGCGGCGCAGCACGCGGGGCAGGGGTGTCCTACAGAACCCAAAGTGACCTTGGGGATTATGGGGGTCACCACATTGTCCCAAAAATCCCAAAGTGACTTTTGATGACCCTAGAACCTTCTGGACATGTTTTATGGGGTCACCACGTTCCCCTACACACCCCAAATGAACTCAGGCTCCCTCCTGATGACCCTAGAACCTTCTGGAGAT